>NC_068367.1:60753255-60867770 GCF_020536995.1 Dreissena polymorpha | reverse complement strand
TGGTGTAAGTTATATCTAATGTTAGTGGTCACATGATGAAGGAGTCACCTAGAGTAAGCAGTCACATGATGCAAGTGGTCATCTCATATTATCAGTCACTCTTATAAATGCCACCTGGTGTAAGCAGTCATCTGGTTAAGTGGTCCCTGGTTGAAGTGGTCACCTGGTGTAACAGTCAACCTGGTGTGAATGGTCACCTGGTGTAATCGATATCACCTGATGTAAGCGGTCACCTGGTTTTAGGTCACATGAAGTAGTGGTCAACTTGTGTTAAACGGCCACCTGGTGTAAGTGGTCATCTGGTGTAAGCGGTCACCTGGTGTAAGTGGTCATCTAATGTTAGTGGTCACCTGGTGAAGTGGTCACCTAGAGTAAGCAGTCACATGGTGCAAGTGGTCATCTCATGATATCAGTAACCTGGTATAAGTGGTCACCTGGTGTTAGCAATCATTTGGTGGAAGTGGTCACCTGCTGGTCACCTGGTGGTCACCTGGTGGAAGTAGTCACCTGGTGTATGTAGCCCCCTGTTGGTTAGTGGTCACCTGGTGTTAGTGGTTACCTGGTGTAAGCAATCACCTGGTGTAAGTGGTCACCTGGTGTATGTCCACCTGGTGTTAGTGGTCACCTGTGTGTGGTTACCTGGTGTAAGCAATCACCTGGTGTAAGTGGTCACTTAGTGTTAGTGGTCACCTGTTGTAAGCGGCCATTTGGTGATAGTGTTCACATGGTGTAAGCGGTCGCAAGGTGTAATTGGTCAACGTGAGCAATCAGTCAGTCCAGTTTTGGATGATCATAAATAAAGGCATTTTGGCTGTTACGAAATACTGAAAAAAGCCCCTTTTCTTTTTTTTCCTCTATATTTATGTAGTGCCAACTTTTTTTGTTTTCAACTCCTCTTTAGAAAGTACAAGGTGGATCTTGCTCAAACTTTCATAGTAGAATGACCTTTAAATGTTTATATGTTCATAAAGAAAATGAATTTTGGCTGTGACAAACTTCATTTTCTGGAGCAGCTTAGACAAAACTTGTTGATCTTTCAAGAAATTAACAACACTTATGACTCAATATTGATGTAACTTTGTCAGAATGTTTATTGTGAAAATATGAAGGTCAATTTGAATCTTGTCATGTGTGTCCAAATATCAGTTGACCTGTTCAAATGTTAAAAAAAGCCTTGTATTTTAATGTTTAATGAGTTTTATTAAGATTGTGGATGTTTGAAAAATAAAAGTTTCTGTGCAGACATTGTAAAGTTGGTTGGGTTTCATGTAGTTTATGAACATTCAGGTATATATACAAATGAAGAATGTCAAGATTCTTCTAAGGCCAGCAGCTGCTGCTCTATTGACATCGATTTAAAAAATAGTTCATTCAAATAACAATATTTTTCGGAATTTTCTTATTTGTACAAAGTTTCTAATTTGTCAAATGGCAAAGTAAGCCCTTACTTGGTCCTAACATGTGTATTAATGATTTCTCTGCAAAGAGAAATACAGTTATGGTCCATTGAACAACATGGCCGCTATAAGAAGTGAAGTTTGAAGTTTTCTTTTCGTAAAAGTAATGTGAACACTCTGGAAGTCACAGTTTTGAACCCCTTTCATATCAAATGCTCATGACATAATTGTGTGTAAAAGATAAGTGAGGGTACCGTAATAACTTTTAATTTCGGACACTTAAAAATAATATGTTTGTCGTGTCTGAAAATTTAGATACCGAAAATATAAAAAAATACAGGTGTCTGAACATTTGGAGACACAAATTAAATGTCCGAAAATTGTAATCATATTGTAAAAAAAGCAATAAACCAATACAAAAATAGTGTCTACTATGAAATAAATACAACTTCACACAGCTTTGTAATTTCTTGCCTTAAATGATACAGAACAAAAACAACATAAAAACAATACCGTTTCCTTAGTAGGAAGATATCGTTTAAAATGCTGTTGAATGAAGCGATTGTTTTCTACTAGTATACATGATAATTTTTCCAATTACGCAAGTTTATGATGTATTGCCCTCAGGCATGCGTCTTCAAGGTTTTATGACCTAAATCTGTTCATGATCGAAGTATCACATGATAAGCAAATACGGGGCGGAAATCTGGTATAATAGCGCTGTCAAACATACTGTTCGAAAATTTAGAGTCATTAATTATAGACAAAAAACGCGTATGTCCGAAAATTAAGAGTAACGAAAAATAATTATTTTGCCCCAAAACGGGTGTCCGAAATCTTAGAGTAATAACGGTCGTTCAAACATGATTGTGGTTTGTTAAAAGTTCTTCTTAGAGAAAATCCAGTTTAGGTGGAAGGTACGAACTGCACAGGCTAATATGAGACGACACTTTTCATACCAGCATTAAACCCACTTTTACCAGAGCAAGGCTCGTATGCTTCGACAGTATACATTCCTTGATGGAGAGTTTCATACTGGCATATGCCACTAAATTCTGATATCGATGTATTCTTTATTATGGAGTGCCGCTATTCTGCAATTATCATAGTGAGGAGCAGCAAGAGTCTAGCCACTTGACCCACAAATATAGATAGAGGAGGGGTTAATTAGAGCTGTCTGATTCTCCTTCTCTATGACAGATGAACTGCTGCTATTTACACCTTGCAATTTCTTCTGCTGCTACATTTCCATTATCTCCTCTGACGAAATAAGAGACTGGACATATTGGAGTATTTCTTTTGTGGTTTATCGGTCAGTCAGTCAGTTTTTGGTACAAAGTTCTAAGTTTGTGGAGCAAACTACTGAAACATTTTTCATAAAATTTAAACTGCAAATATTTAATCGCCATGCAGTGTAGTTGTTTTTACTTTTCAAACATCAACACACGCCTGGGTGATATTATTTACGTTTGTAACAAAGTTCACAGTCAGTTGTTTATTTATTCCAATGCTTTTACCCATATGAATCATCATCTTGCTCCGTATATAGGGTTATGGTTTTTATATTTTTTTCTTTAATACATCTTCATTACTTCCACAAAATGGTAGGCACTAAGTGTCGGTACCTCTGTATGCATGTAGACTTCTCTTGGTATATTATTAAATCATTAACCTTTGAGCAATCATATTTTGAAGAATTTTGGCTAAGATCAATTTTGGTCAAATCATTGCGCTTTGAACGTTTCCCCCACCGTAGTCATTGCAATAAAATTCTTACCTATGTGTGTGTTTTTTGTGTTTTTTATATGCAAATAACAGCAGATAATAGATATTTTAAAAACCAGTTTGTGATATGGTAAATTTAATTTGTTGAAATTTCATGCCTTCATAAAATAATGTATATATGTTTGATTCTTTATATACACGTTTAGTTTCTTTAGTCTGTAACATTATTTTTCGATAATATTTAAAAGAAAAACAACAAACATTTGCATTTGTATTATCAAACAGCAAACTTGAATGTCCAAGCCATGAACTTCTGATCTGTCCCATGTCTTAGTGCCCGCTACATTATCTCTCCAGAAACATCAGTTGTTTTATTCTTTAGGTTTGCTTGTGGAACTGTTGTATCTGCCTGATATGAGACTCATTCTTGGAAAACTGGGCTTAATGCATGTGTGTAAGGTGTCGTCCTAGATTAGCTTGTGCCCTTTTTCTGAAGCATAGATGGACAATGTTTTACCCCTCTGGTCAGCAGTGCATACAGTTAAATTGTCAGACCATTATGTCTTCGAGTTCCTCTTCTACACAGATGATCCCTGGGGGGGGGGGCAGTTGCAGACAAATGACATGATTTTCATTCCAGGCCTGCGCTGGATTAACTATGTTTCAACCAGGAACTAAACAGAGTGTATCTGAAGTAATTTGCAGTGAATATGTTTATTTTCTGGCTGAATAGAGATGTGAAGATTACAAAGTGTACATGGGCAAATATTAGATTTGGCATTAAAACTAAGTACATGTATGGAATATTTTCAATCATGTGTGCTTTATCAAATGTAATAAATACGCCCCCTTTGAGTTATAAGTATTGCTCTTGTCCACCAGTCAATCAATATAAGATTGGATAGTCTGACCAAAGACTATTTCATTTCAGCACCTTAAAAAAAGTATATTTCATGATAAAACCTTCGTACCATTAAACGCTCAAGATATCTTGTTCTTATTAAGGACAGTTGGTCAAACACATTGCGTGAATGGAAAAGATACCAACATGTCAACAAACATTAGACCGACGATAAAGCTCAAATTAATAGGAATTTCATCAATAAACAAAAACAACACAGTACTTTATTACAAACAATTCAAACAATAAAATAGTTAGAGTGGCAAAAGTTGTAGTTTTACAATAAGTGTGTTAGAATTATATATATATGTCCACAGCACATAGCTTTATATGATTTTTCACGCATGCTTCGATTTAAACATTTTTCCACAGACGTGGCAAGACACTTTTGGAGCATCGTGTTTATTCATATGCTGTTTCAACAGCCTTCCTGTCTTAAACGTTTTGGTGTATGTTGCACATGTAACCTTTCCTTCTCCATGGTCCGGAAGGCTGCATTTGTGCATTCCAAGAATCAATAGGTGCTGTACGACTTCGAAAATATTTCACAGGTGTATATTTTTTCATCAGAATGTGTAATTAAATATTGTTGAAGAGCGTATCTTGACTGACATGGCTTCGAACACAGTTCAGTTTACACGAATACTTCGATGCATTGCCACGTTGAAGCTCATACTCATTCTTGTTTAAACAATACGTGGTAGTGAACACCCTTCCCACCTGACTGACTACCAACTTTTTGACTATCGATGTGGGAACAGGTGTGACGCTGCAGTGAATTTTTACAATTAAATAGTTTCCACACCTTGTAAAATTGCACACGTAGGTGGATCCACTTTGAAGCTTCATGTGACGTTTTACAGAGGAGGCGCACGATAAAGCAACACCGCACTCTTCGCATGTAGGTCGTCTCCTTTTGACGATTACATCTGAAATAAGACATAAACTAATTCGCCTAATATGATTAAGGCTCACCGATTTCGAAAATGACTTTGTTAGACTGCGTTGATTACACATTCAATGACTCCATGTATATTTGTCGATTAACAATAAGTGTATCTTATCTGTGTGTAGTATTAAGGTTATACAAATTTTGCACGATATGGATTCATATTGTATAGTTGTAAGGTTTAAACCCTTTCACGGCGGAATTGAGGGGACATTGGCTTTTTTTATTTTGAAATATATCCTAATTTTCAAAAGTGGTGTTTTTGCACAATTCTCACACATTTAAGAGATACTCGTTCTCATGTCTAACAATAAACGTTTTATGCATCAGCAATAATTTAACAAGAAAAGTGATATATACGTTGAAATCAGTTTGCTATAGGAAAACACGTTAAACGTTTAGACGTATCCGGTATATTTTGTCTAATTATTTTGACTTAAGTGAATACTTGCGCACTGGATGTGTGTATATATGTTTATAAATGCGAAGGCATTTTTACTTTAAACATGCGCACGTAAAATCAATATGTGCGCAGTAAAAGCAAATACGAGCGCACGCGAAAGCAATACGTGCGCATGTGATAAAAAGATCAAGGAAAAGGTAAAACGTTGCGCACGCAGAACGTTAAACATGCGTACATAAACATCATACGTGCGCACATACATGGAATTCGTGCGCAAATGAAAGCAATACGTCCGCACGTGTATAAGAAAATATATTGTCATTTTTTCTATTCCCCCCCGTCCAATGTATTATGACTCCACAGATTATGTAACACATCACCTATAAGAAAATCAGATCTTAACATGCGTATTTTTATTTATTTTTTCCTTTTTTATCTGTGTACTCTGACTTTTGTATGAATACCAGTTACTGAAAGTGGGGTTACTGTGCTCAACAGTTATGGAAATGGGGGTAAATTTTCGAATTTTGATGCATATATTGCGATTGCCTGTTGGAAGCATCCTTGTGCTCATGTTAGGTAAACTATGATGGCTCTTGAGTCCACCTTTGCATGAAAACTGCTAAGAAAACATTATATATGGCCTAAAAATGCACATACATTGAAGCGTGTAAATCGTTAACAAAGAGACACTTGCGTATAAAGTCTTCAATAACTTTTTTAATATTGATAATGCATCAACAGGATGTATACCGAGGTAAATGGATATCAGTATATCATCCTGCGCGTAAGTATAGTGTCAAATAAGTATTATAAATGTACAAAATTTTCAAACATTAAAACATTATCCGTTAACCGCCATTTTGAGCAACAGTTACTATTTTTCCTCACTTACGTCACGCACGCATTTACTTGCGAACGATCCACCCCCTGCAAACGGCCAATCAGAATTGCACACGTTAAATCAACTTATGTTTTTGTTAGTAAGTAGTCAGTCTTACGCGCGCAGCTGAACATAGAAGGCGCATTATTGATTGCTGTAACGGGTGAGGCCCGTTGTGGGCTTTCGTGTGTTATCTTGAATTTTACAAACATTTTGAAAACGTTGTGTTGTGTTAATAAGCAGGAATAAAACGTAAAGAAATCATAATTGGACTGTGTCGACGTTTATCTTGTTTCTCCAAGGACTACGTTACATATGAGCAATAAACTGAAATAATTTTGTATTATGTGGTTCTTAGTATAAAATGAAAAAAAAATAAAAATATAATTTCAAACGTGATGACTTGTATGCCCAATTTGCAAATATGTCTGTATTATCTTGCTCATAACCACTTATCATTGCCTTTTGTTAAGCAGATCATTGTTTTTTTGATATTTTGATGTCTTTCCACAATAAGACTCTGTGAATGTATTTTGACCTGATACTTGTGTCTCAATTCCAGAAATTGACAGCACTGATGGAATTAGTTTGTTATCACCAAGCGATCAATGGTATCATATCAAACACTGACATTTCGATTTCTAGTTCTTCCCTTTAACAAATAAAGGAAACCAACAAAGAGAAAATGTTCAGCTATATTGAGGTGACAGAGGACATAGCAATGAAACTTTATTAACAATATTTATGTGCCTTACAAGTGTTGCAATTGGTAGAGCCATATTGATAAAACTAGTTTGTAAACTGTTTATTAGTTAATCTCCTTTTGCTTTTAGACATTGTTTGTACGTTTAAGTCAGTTTTAGAGCTTCAATACAACGTAACAGCTCACTTTATTAGCCTTTTCTATTGTAAGCTGGATTAGTCCGCCTTTTAAAATTAACGTTGGAATGATTGTCCTTGAGAGGGATTAATATATTACCTGTTTATAAGTTTGAGTCAGTGTTAGAGCTTCCATTTAATGTAACAGCTCACTCAGATTTATATGTCTTCCTCTCTTGTAAGATGTATTATACACCAAATGGGCTGTGTCTTAACAGATTGCAATAGTAAAAGCAGGGCTCAAACTGGCTTAAATTGTACTTAGCTAAATTTAATGTAGAACACGGTAATTGGTCATATTTTATCTGTTCTATGGGGTTTTAAGAACAAAATGTTGTAGCCAAATGGAAATGGCTTGAGCGAGCCAACTTTGCTTATTTGTAGCCATTGGAAAAGGAAATGCAATACACCGCAGTTCCGTCATATGTACAAAGAAGGTACCGACAATTTCAAAATATATATTGGGCATCTCGAAATAACGTATCGCAATTTGGTGGTAAATTATGTAGTGTACTTTTGCTTGTGACTTGAACTACCTGTCATACAAATTTTGATGAATAGAATCAAGTAAGCAATATCTACCACAAAGATACACAAATGTATTACTAAATTGATGTATCTAACAGTTTATATCAAAGTTTGAAAATCGAGCAACATTATTCGTCTTTATTTTCGCAAGCACGAAATTTCCTCATATTAAAAAATTACTTTTTCGTCAGCATTTAAATTCGCCAATTTCTGGCTTTGAAAAAAATACAAAAAGGTCAGTCAATAACCGATTTGTTTGTAATACATGTCCGAAATATATCGCGGTTGCGATAAATCGTGGTGGGGAAAGAGGGAGGACACCTGGGAGTCACTTGCAGGAGGTGGGGACTATTGTCACATGCGAATATACTAGTCTTTTATTATCAAGTGATCAGTAATAGGCCCCCATTATTGTATGCCATTGACAAGTTCATTATAATGATTAGCGGATTAGTGGGACCAAATAACCGTTAACGAGTGTTTGTAACGAGTGTTTGAAACAGTGAAGCCGATTGCCAATTGGTCCTATTCAATTACTACCATAACCAAACTGATAACAATCTTTTCTTATCGGCGTCAATTAGAGAAGATGCGAACCTTATTGATTATAAAAAGTGTAAGCAAACTACTTAGCTCAGTTTTCAATAAGTATTGCATCGTAAATATTTGATCATTTTAAGAACAGTAATTTGTGTGAAATGTCTTTTCTAATAATGTAAAGGAATTTAGCAAATTTAAACTAATACAGAAATTCGTTCGTTTCACCTTGTTTTTGTTGCATGTGACCCAGATTCAAACTCCGCCTAGATATTGTCAAGATAACTATTTAGACCAAGATTGAGTCATAAATGTGGCTTCTAGAGTGGTAATAAGCTTTGTCTGACTTTGACCAGATGAATTAGTATTTGGATACATGCGACCCAAATATAAACCTGGCCTAGAAAACTTGGCCTAAAAAAATGTAAAGAAACAACAGGCCAATCAAAATAATAAAGATATAGTCATACACGCGGCTTAACGCTACCACTGTTTTTCGAAGATTCGATTTTGTGTCGAAGATTTTGGACGTAATATAACATATCAAAACTCGGAATCAATACTGTGCAGATAAAACATCCTGACCAAGTTCATCAAGGTTGGGTGGAAAATTTTGCCTCTAGAAAGAATGATTACAAACTAAAAGTTGCAAAGTTGCACGGCGACGGACACTGATTCATCCCAATATCTCATCTTTAGCACTACATGAGACGGATGTTACATGTGTGCAATATCTTCTCATGGTGGACATATGTGATGAGTTATTTTAATTATTGCATGATGAAGAAAACACTTACAGTATAGATAAGCTGTTGTATAACCAAATTTAACACTTCTCTTCGAAGTGTGACATTGAATTAAATTACTGAAAACACGTGTTATCACTAACAAAATAACAATAACATACGCAAATGATAAACAATATTTTTGTAAAAATTCTTTGACTGTATCTTACATGACGACATACACACACACAATTTAAACAATAATATCAATAGAATTGTTGGATGAAGCTTTGCCTCGTTGGTTGGGTTAATTGTGTGGAAACAGGCTATTATTAATGGGGGAATAACTCCATGACAACTCACTGGAGCATGGGGTGGAACAATGGAGACAATGTATTCACCCTGTAGGTCCATGCATTTCATCAAATTTGGATCATCAGTCCATTTAATCTGACACAGAAACGTAAAATGTATTAGAAAATGTAATAATATTAATCAAAAGGGCAATAACTGCCTAAAACATTATTGGAATGGAACAATCAAAAAGTAAAAACATTTTTACCCAAAAGGGATGATTCATATGATTCATATGAAGTTTCATCAAAAACGCATATTTAGTGTCACAGATCAAATGCCTCCAGGAATCATAATTGAAACAGCAAATATTCCATCCATAATCAATCAATCGGAATGATCTAAGATCATCTGCATGTCCACCATGCCCTCCATGCAAAATGTCCACTCTATAAGGACCATCCATGCCAAATGCCTTCTCGATAGGGACCGTCCATGCCAAATGGCCACTTTATATGGAACCTCCATGCCAAATGTCCACTATAGAGGGCCTTTCCATGCCAAATGTCCACTCTATAGGGACATTGAAAGCCAAATGTCCGCTCTTTACGGACCTTCCATGCAAAATGTCCACTCAATAGAGACCTTCCAAGCAAAATGTCCACTCTTTATGAACCCTCCATGCAAAATATCCACTTTATAGGGGCTCTCAATGCAAAATGTCCACTCTATAGGGACCCTCCATTCCAAAATTCGACTATAAAGGGACGCTGCATGCCAAGCTTTATCAAACGGGAACGACCATCCAAGGATGCTAACGTCCACTCTATATGGACGCTCCATGCCAAGTTTTATGAAATACGACTCATTAGTGCAAACACTGAGATATTTATAATCAAAGGGCAACTTAGCCCACGCGTTCAAATACAAAGTGATACGTTCTTTACAGTTGTTACATTGCACGATTCAATGTTCTGCTATATAACATAATAATATGAGGTGATGAATATTGTTAGATTATTTAATAGCATTCTGTAGAATAAAGTAACATATGTGGACAGGTCCACAGCGGGAAAATAGTATTTGAAGATCAGACAGGCGAGTTGAATGCAAATATATCAACTGTGAACAAAATGCGATAGAAATTGTCTAAAGTTTAAGTCAGGGGCTTTGGGATAGAAATGGTCCAAAGTTTTTATTTTATAAATGTTTGCCATACTATTATGTACCACTTCCGGAAACATCGAATTGTGAGTTCGGAGGAAAATTCATGGACTAGTGTAGATTTTTTTAACTGATTCTTAATGCTTGTTTTGAAACACTGAGTGTATTATGGGAATACCTCCAATCTGCAAACAAGCCACTGGGTGGCTTCTATTATGTTTTCCCCTCTCTATGATACAAAGTTTAAATTAGATCACCATGAAACAATGTGATACTATTGTTGAGCATAATATCTTGGCAACGTTCGATAACCAACAAAGATTGTCAGAAGCTTTTTTAAATTATGGCAATGAATTATTAATGATTGTCTGGGCTCTAACTCGAATAGGGTTAATAATATTGTTATGAAACAAAGCGAGTATGTTTTGGGGTATATAACCTCAATAATATTCGATAACCTAAAGCAGTTGTGCAGAATGACCATTGAATCATCCAAAATAGCCAAATTAATCATGTCTGCTCTTGGCACTGATAGTTTTACCCTTATTATCATCACACTGAATCAGTGTAGCTCAGACCATTTAACAGGTGTGTTTTGCGACAATTTGAAACTCTTATTTCTTATATTGCTGAAATACCAGACTGAAGATACTTTATTTTAAGTCGTGTGTTTGATTCTCTTTTCTAAAGGTACATTTACTACAATAATGCTTTCTTAAATTGTATTTGTAATAAAATCAACAGCACATGATGAGAAACAAGAGCAATAAAAGATGAAACACATTCCAATACACGATTCGACTGCACAGTTTAATATAAGTTAGTTATTAAATAAATTATTTTTTAAACATGCTTATTGTGATGTGGCCCTTCATTTCAGACGTGGAAAGCCACTATACTTGAGCAATGACCGCTACTCGATGCTGGTGGCACAGTAGATTTCACACAGCTTCGATCATGCTTGTAAGCGGTGGACCTGGCTTCAGGATAGACTTACACTATGAACTGCAAATAATGATAGACTGTGATTGAAAAAAGATCTGCTGTCAGGTTTGATTTTGAACTGACAATATGATTGAAAAATGAGCCTCGTTCTGGAAAAACTGACCTTAACGCATGTGCACAAAGTGTCCTCTCAGATTTATATGTGCAGTCAACACAGGCTAATCAGGGACGACACTTTCCACATTTATGGAATTTTTCTTTATAAGGAAGTATAATCCAGATCAGGCTTTAAGTGTTGTTCCTGATAAGTCTGTAGGGACTGCACAGGCTAATGGATGACTACATTTTATGCATTGGTTTTAAATCTATTCTTTAAGAATGGGTTGGTGATTATGACCCATGATAGATTGTGATCTAACATCAAGATAGACTCTGATCTGGCATCAGCATACAATGGTTTCTTCAAGTAGGATAGACTAATCTGCCATCAGAAGACTGTTATCAAGCTCACGGCTTTACAAAGATCGTCCTAGCCTAGTGGATATGGTGTCCGCCTAGCGACAGGGAGGTCACAGACCCGATCCAAAATGGCAGTGTTCCTTCGATCTCCCCCAAAGACACCAAGTACTGGTTCTTATTCCCAGCCAGGAAATGGACTCGAGAGAGTTTAAATAAGCCTAGGGCTTGCAATGCAATCGAGCAATAATAAATAGGTTTAAACTTAGCTAAAGGATGGACTGTTATATACTTTTTTTGCATAAGGATAAAACTGTGATCTGGGGACATGATATTTTTAGATGAAAGTTTCAAACAAACATACATAGTATACCAGATTTTTAAATAACTGTTCGCAAAGTTAAAGAATAGATTTAAATAGACTGTATGTTGGGACTTTTCATAAAGTTGTTATCATTGTTTGTTAATGATATTAATCTGTGCTTGTATTCACCAAATAGTGCATAGACTTAAGTCTTAGAATAACGAATACATGTATTCTTTAAATTTGAATATTCAAGAATTGCTTTAATTTAAGTCAAACTTGGTATAAACACCCTCTATTTACATCATTCTTCATGAAGACTATTTTGTTGATGACTTTTTTTATCAGCCTGTAAGCCTGTTTATATTCAAAAGCTGGTTGCAGCTTCTCAGTCTACCCTTTATTCTTAAGTGTAAGATTAGGTTGGTGAATACAGGCTCCTGGTATAACACAAGTCTTCTGTAAGTGATCTGAGTATTGGATGAAATTTTAAATTTGCGTTACAGGTTTGAATCATGACACCATAAATGTACCGTATGATTGTTAAAAGTTCTTTTTGCTGTACTTTTGTACTCATTATAAATACTTTTAAAATATAGTTCCTTTTGTGAAATGCGTGTTGCCTGATTATTTTTCAAATGTGACTGTGGTATCAATATCAAAGTCTTGTTAAAAATGTTTGGCCTCTCCGTGGGTGTCCCATTGAGTGTATTGATCCAACATAAATATCTGTACATATTTTTTTTTTGTCACAAACTGGAACTAATTCCTTTTAAAAATAAGTTCTTTTTGTGAAATGTTTGTTGCCTGATTATTTTTCAAATATGCCTGAGCTATCATTAGAAAACTGAAGCTTTAGTTTAAGTAAATTCTGGTCCCTACACGGATATTCTAATGAGTGGCTAAATGCAGTAAAATTAACGTTACATCTTAATCTTACAGGGTAGTTATATTATGGTACTTTCTTAAGAAAAAAACTTCATTGTTTATAGTGTCTTATTTTAGGCACAAATCGGAACTAGTTGCTTTTAATTATTTCAAGCAATACTTTGAAGAATAATATTTATTGTGAAATATATAGTATTAATTGTATTTGTTATATACTTATTTGAATAATACTTATTTAGACAAGTTTTTTAATGCTATATATTTAAAGAATCCTTCTTTGAAAAGATTTCGGATATGTTATTTAAGGAACAAATTGACAGTGGTGTATATGTTTTTAATTTAGCATCTATTTTTAGTTGACAGGTTCTAAATGTATTTGAGTCCACACAAATATATACCAAAGTACACTGATATGTCAGTTAGTAGCATGTTAATTACATGTATTTACATGACGCAGAATTTGTCTTTCAAAAATTATCTTGCACTTTGGCATGTGTTGATACAAAACAGCATTTTAATATGTGAACTATATTAATGCAATCAATATGATTATTATTTTAAATGAAGCGCTTTTCATGTAAATTTTCATTTAAAATGTATGATACGAATACTAAAATATAAGCGATTGGAAAGATAAACGAAAGTTACCATATCACAATATTATTTTTGCGGTCCTTTTTAGATATAAATCATATAGATCTATTTTGAATTTCAGCAAACCTTATCCCGGGAATCTAACTCGAAGCAAGCAAGAATTGGATAGAATTTGACTGAAGCGACATGGAACAGACTCCTAATTATATGTTTATAAATACTTATCAAATGTATTTCATTACTGAATTTGTAAAGCTCAAAACGCAGAAGCTAAGGTGTGGTTTTATTGTTTAATATTGGCTTAATAAGGAATTGCAATTTCTTTTTAAAAAATCCGGATTTTTAGAGATTTATACAACCTTGTACAGCTTCACACTTGCTCTGTTCTGGTCTGGTTCAGCTTCACAATGATACGACCCAGCACTCTAGTTATGTTTCGTCACTATTTGTACACTACTGCATTCACTTGACGTAAAGCATTTTCCATCGCTATTTCACTTTTGAAAACATGTACATGTATTGCATAAAATGAACTATAATCGCCATTGTGTCTTATTTAATTAAATTAGTTTGATTTTGGATCTTTACGTGACTTTTATGTCGTACGAAATATTATATGGTGTCGGATTTAAAAGCAAAACAAAAAATAATAACAAAATGTACAATTATATTAACCTGCATATGAACTTCGGAACCCAGTGTTCACCTTTTTTAGTTTAGTTTTTTTTATACAAAATCGTGTTTGGCCATTCTGGCATATGAAAAAGTCAATACACATACGAACATATAAACGCGCGTTTGTATTGTGTTAAGAGTTAACGGGGTAAATATAACATTTTTATGCACAAATATTGTCATATATTTGCAGAAAAGAAAATATTTTTGAAATTGTATCCAAAAGATCTCGAAATTTTGTTGTTATAGTGTTGCATACATGTGCAAAAACACAATATTTCTGAAGCATAGATACACTATTTCTTTTACCAGAACATAGGGTTTTATTGTCAGAACATAATGTCTTGGAATTCAATCCTTTTTAGGAGTCCTTTTATGCACACGGAACCCCTGGAGGCCTATCGAAGACAAATAAAATGATTTTCATTTCAGGGGTAAATAATGTGGCTCATGAGTCATTTGCTGTTTATGATTTATTGTCTGGGTGAAAGCGGTGCAAACATTACAATTCGTATAAGGTTCAAACATATTATTGTTAAATTAAATATTACTGCACAAAGGTCAAAGGTTTGTCAAAGGTCAAGGTCACCAGGTATTGTACATTAAAGTGAATATTACTTTGCCCTTGTCCATCTTACTCTCCATAGGTCAGTCTGCCTCAATACCATTTTGTTTCAGCACAATATCTTTAAAAAAATATGAATCCGCATGAAAGTTTGAGCACCTGAAAACAATATTGGTTTTAACCGGGGTTTGTGACCATTAGCTGTTTTTTATTTTGAATACGTGCCTGAAATAGTAAAACTGTTAATATGTTTTATGGATTGCATAGAATTAAACAAAAATGATCTATTAACATTTCTGCAATGCAAATCATTATGTTTGTAAAGTTTGCTTTCATTCAATATAAACTGGTGTATAAAACAACCAGGAAAACAAGCAGTTTTAATGCATGTTGCGTTATTGTAAATATAATCAAATAAAAACCGGAGAGTCTGATTGTTATTGCATGTTTCGTGTATTTTATTGAATTTTCATGTAGTATTTTTATGAAGCATAGACATACGTTAAACAAAAACTATTATAGTGAAAATTAAATCACAAAACCTGACTTAACACCACTGAACAGGCTGAATCAATATGTGAACATGAGCAGGTGGGTATTTTGGTTTAGCATTTTTCGTGTGAGTTTTAACGCTTTGTTAACAGTATGTAAATGTATATACGATTTTAATATCATATTATGAACGAGTTTACTCAAAGAAAATATATTAACAAGCTGATAATAGTACCGTAAATAAAATGTTGAGTACTTATAATGTATTACCGATCAATTTATTTTGAACACTATACCGATAGTGATTGATTGTATATGTCGCTGTATTGTTTTACGGCTGTTGGATATAAACATATGTTCAACGTCCATACAAATATTAACTTTTGATCATAAATTACGAAGCATGGTAACTGAAGAAAAAGCATATACCGGTGATGTGCAAAAACGTCTGTTCGCGTGTGTGTTTTTTTCGACCGACAACAATTTTGTCGTGTTGGTAGATAGATCAGCAAGTAACATTTATTTGAAATTTATTTTCAAGAAAGTGTTCCATTCTCATTTTCATAGATTAAACATAGACCATACTTAATCCTACCTCATGGGTTTTGCACTGATTGTCACGCTTTGTTTGTTTCAGTTACATCATTAGAAATGTGACAATTTTGACAGCCAATACTTTTTTCGCCCGATATTTATGTGTTTTTTATATTAATTTTTTTTTAGAAAACCTTTACCGAGACATTTACATGTCCAACTTCAAATCCCATTAATAGTTACACCCAAATATCTTTCTACAAATCAACAGGATATTGGGATTTGCAATATCAAAGAATGTATGCTTTGTGATTCCTTATTTTTATTAAAAACATCTTTAAAACAACATTATTACAAAATCAACAATCATGTCATGCAACTACGGCAGTTGTCTCGTGCTCTGTGAAAAGGGTGTTTAATGCATGTGCGTAAAGTGTTATCCCAATCAGGGATGACACTAACCGCCTAAACTAGATTTTTGCTAAGACGAGACTTTCTTGAAACACAACATATCATAAACCAAAAAAGGTGGACTGCACAGGCTAATCTGGGATGAAACTTCACGCACATGCATTAAACCCCCTTTAACAGAGCACGGTCCAGTTATATATATTCAATAACATCATAATGAATAATACTGTCAGCGACTCTTTACTAAAGGTAATACCTGTGTATGGACGGAAACTAATTGAATAATGACGACCCCAAAAAGGGAGCGTTTATCAACAGTACCTATTGCAACACCATTATACTATACAATTATAATTTAGAGCTGGTGGAAAATGAGTTAAGCATCTCCAAGTTAAAATCAATATCGTACTTTAATGTAAATTGCTGTGAAGTTTTGATAAGCACTAAAAGTCAAAACAGCTTAGGTCAATATTCACAAAAATAAAGGATACTCCATGTAAACTTCACAAAGATATGATAAACGTTAACATATTTGTAAAAAAAAAACGCTTCAAAACAAAATATTGCTTTTGCATGTCAAACAATTTGTTCACTAATTCAAAAAGTAATGCAGCAAATATTACAATGACATTAACTTTTCAAATTAAAAAAGCTGTTGCATAATAATTTGCTGTTTATGTTCAAGCATATTGGTACAATACATGCATGTAAACAGGTATTACACCTGTGTATGGCCGGAAACTAATTGAATTATGACGACCCCAAAAATGGAGCGTTTATCAACAGTACCTTTTACAACACCATTATACTATACAATTATAATTTAGAGCTGGTGGGATATGAGTTAAGCATCTCCAAGTTAAAATCAATATCGTACTTAAATGTAAATTGCTGTGAAGTTTTGATAAGCACTAAAAGATATGGAGTAAAAACAGCTTAGGTCAATATTCAGAAAAATAAAGGATACCCCATGTAAACTTCACAAAGATATGATAAACGTTAACATATTTGTAAAAAAAAAGCTTCAAAACAAAATATTGCTTTTGCATGTCAAAAGATATGTTCACTAATTCAAAAAGGTATGCAGCAAATACTACAATGACATTAACTTTTCAAATAAAAAAAGCTGTTGCAAAATAATTTGCTGTTTACGCTCAAGCATATTGGTACAATACATGCATGTAAACATTCAAAAGATGGTTACAACAGTTAGTTGCGATGCAGGGGGTAATATTATAATTGCATTATTTCTCCATAAAAACAACGCTTTTACATAATAATTTGCTTTATTTTTACAAGCTTATTGGTACAATGAATGAAAGAAAATATACAAAACATGGATACAATAGTTATCGGCACTGCAGGGGCAACTATTTCCCTCCCATGGTCGTTGTCACTGATGAGTTTCTAATGAGGCGGCCATTATCATTCATTAAACATTATACCTCCTTCAATCGTCAGGTATGTGAACAATCTAGCTGGGTGCATTTAAATTAGCAAATATACATGGAATGAAGAGTCTCACTAGATTGTGAAACCTGAGGAAGCAACCAGTCAGTTCAGAACTGGTACATTTCTTTTAATTGTAGAGACTTGAGATGGTTAAATAAAAGAATGCAATCATACTAAAGAATTGGGTGCCTTTTCGTTTGCTTATCAAGACTTTAGTGTGATACTAATATATAGAGAGTATACACCTCGTTCTGGGAAAAAGGGGCTTAATGAATGTGTTTAAAGTATCGTCCCATATTCAGCTGCGCAGTGCACACAGGCTAATCAGGGACAAAACGTTTCACCTAAACTGGGTATTTTTTAAGAAGAGCCTTCATTTACAAGATAATTTACATTAAAGTTGTCATCGATCAGGCATTTCAGCTGTTTTTCTTGGGAAAACATATCTCATTTCTCATTTAACATGATAACTAAATTTATATCTCCTCATTTGACATTTTAATGAGCAAACAGAACCTGAAAACATGACCATGACATTATGGCTGTTGTAAAATTTGGACTTAAAGCATTTATTGCCAATTGATTAAACATATTCGGTTCCCTTCATTCATTCGAACAGAAATGGTATGGCAGATTAATTAATCCAGGGACTTTCCTTGTGTTTCCCACAATTTTCTGTTACATTCTGACAATTTTGTTTTACAGTTATATGATAAATGGATGTCACCATTATGCAGAATAGGTAACAAAAATACAGGAAATATACTCTCTTTACAAAACAAAACACAGCCCATAGAAGAACAACAAGGACAGCATTTCTTCTATATACAGATAATAGTTGATATATTAAAATACACAAATTAACTAAATGTATGAGTGTAATATTAAAATAAACACAAGTTGTTTATAAACAAAAAAGCAAAGTCCAGGAACTCTATAGGAAGATACATTCGTGCTAATGTCTACTTTTAAACATAAAACAATGACCATTCAATGATCAAAATGGCATCACTGCCTTGGAAAGTCTTGAATTAGGGTTTTAAACCGGTTTGATGGCTAACAGCCGAACCGGACAACACACTTACCACCCAGAATTCATCACAAATTAAACTAGCACCTAAAATGATTGTCTGAAATAAAATAGACATATGAATGCCAAACAGAAGGGGAATGAAATATTTGAAGAAAAATATTTGAGTTCTAGGGTTGTAAGTATACAAAATTTATAAAACAATTAGGGGATAGGTTTCCAAGCTGGAATCAAACTCACGCCTACAAAATAGAATCCTTCAATGAGAACTTTACCACACGATTTTTACATTAGGGTGCATGCGCATATTTATGACTCGTTTACACGTCATAAATAATGATTTAAAACAACACGTACTTCTACGTATTTTCTCTCACCCCCCCCCCCCCCCCTCAAATGGAAGCAAACTATTTATCATAAAATAATAAATCTCTGAAAACTCATCGTGCAAAATGATGTGATAATTTCTTCACAAGGTGATACTGCATTTTCTCAAATTGGATCACTAGTTACTGTGACCTGACACATAAATGTAAATGTCATCATATCAATCAAAGGGAAATAAATGCCTTAAAAATGTTGGAAAAGAACAACCTCTCAGTATGCACTTGTCACTCCAATAGTGATGCTGCAATCAATCGAGCGAAACAACCGAACATTGTGTGTATGACCACCCTAAACTGAAGGTGCATATATTTTTTTTATTAAATTCAGAACATAAGTTCCAGAGACTAGGACATAAAAAGAAAAAAAATCAATTAGAAAAGAGATATATTTATAATAAAAGGGCAATAACTCTATGACGAAAAACAATTGGATACGAATTTTTTTATAAGGAAAGATGGGGTGCCTGTAAGTATACCGGGGTACCCGAAAGTATCATTTGAAAATCGGTGTACGGTGAAGCATACTTCAAAGTACCCAGGGTACGGGGAAGAAGTACCTGTGGGGAACTTGACCCATTCAGCCTAAGTACCGGGTTATAGATTGTTAGAGAAACAAAATTTGGGTACGAACAAAATTTGGGTACGAAAACAAAATTTTGGTGCAAAAACGAAATTTGGGTACGAAAAAATGGGTACGAAAAACATTGGTTACGTAAAAAATTTGGTACGATAAAAAAATTTGGTTGTCTGGTTCCTGTCCCGAACCTTTCGATAAAATTTAAAGAGGACCGGAACCAAGATGCCTTTGCCTTTAGCTATGATAATCGGCGAGGTAAGCCGATTGAGAAAATTTAGCTAACTCAATCGGACTGGCTCGGTCTTTAACATAGGTCGCCATTGTGAAGAATTCTTTCACGGTATGATAACTAAGACGAGCTGCTTCGCTGAAGCAGCATCGTCAAAAGCCATGACAAAACTTAAGGCCCAATACACCTTAGACATAACCTCATATGATATAATCTGTAGAGTGAAATACATCAAAGCAGGAATTATAATTTAAATACATATGTGGCTAAATTAACAAGAGATCGACGAAGTAATTGATGGCTCTTTGACAACTAAAAAAACGTAAAAAAAATCGTATGATAAAGAACAGCACCATAAATATAAAAGTAGAGTTATATTTATCCTAAAAAATCTTGCAAAATGCCCTTTTCTGCAGAATAAATATTTGTGAGTCAAGTTTTGGTCACACATTTCCAAAAAATGCCCCCAATAACATGTAGCAACTGTGCCCCTGTGTTATGATGAAAAGTGATATGTTATGTATAGGCACAGTTGTCGAAATTCTCAGCGCAATGTCATGCTATACAACATACTGCTATCAGTCTGATGAATATTATTAGATTATTGAATAGCATTCTGTAGAATAGCATAACAAATTTGGACAAGTCCACAGCTGGCAAATAATATTGGATGTGCTGATAGGCTAGTCATATGAAGTATATCATCTGTGAACAAATGCTGTCACATGTAATTTTCATTTATACCCAGTCAAACAGTCATGTTTTCATTGCTTTGTTTCTTTCAACAATAAATTATCTGCAGTTTTCATTGTTGCGTGTATTCATCTTGACACATTTTAAATAAAATAGACACTTGCATGTATACATGCATCATACAAATTGTTTTCATTTCAAAACGAGTATTTCATAGCCTTAAACAAAATCCTAAAAACTGTAAGTGTCTATATCTTACTTGTCTCACGGACATGTCTGTTATTCACACATTTAGTACACTTTTCTGTCGCACCACTCAGCACATCTACTTGAACGTGGTATTGGATTTCGGAATGTGGGACAATCGGGAGGACACCCATTTATTATGTAATGGGAAGTTCCTATTATTCCAGAACATAAGCATTTTAACAAAGACCAGTGTAAGTCCAAGCAAAGAAAATTTGCCTTTGTAGAATTACCAGAAGATAACCAGACAAATGTTAACGGCACTTGAATCATTTATGTTGAAGTTCATAAGTCTCTTTCACCCATCAATTACCAAACAAGATCTCTTAAGGCACTGAGTGATTGTGAAAAACATTTACTCCAGGACCTGTATTCACATAAAAAATCTTCGACTTTTTAACCAGGTTTTTCGAAGAAAAACTGGTTATTAGATTGGCGAATGTCGGCGGGCGGGCGGGCGGGCTGGCGGGCGGAACAAGCTTGTCCGGGCCATAACTCTTTCGTTCATTGTCAGATTTTAAAATCATTAGGCACATTTGTTCACCATCATTAGACGGTGTTTCGCGCGAAAGAATCACATCGATATCTCCAAGGTCAAGGTCACAATTTGAGTTTGAAGGTCAAAAATGACCATAAATGAGCTTGTCTGGGCCATTACTATGTCATTCATTGTGACATTTTAAAATCATTTGGCACATTTGTTCACCATTATTGGACGGTGTGTTGCGCGAAAGAATTACGTCAATATTTACAAGGTCAAGGTCGCCACAACAAAAAACAAAATTTATGCCTCCCTTCGAAGAAGAGGGGGTATATTGTTTTGCACATGTCGGTCGGTCCGTCAGTCCGTCCACCAGATGGTTTCTGGATGATAACTCAAGAACGCTTAGGCCTAGGATCATGAAACTTCATAGGTACATTGATCATGACTGGCAGATGACCCCTATTGATTTTCAGGTCACTAGGTCAAAGGTCAAGGTCACAGTGACTTGAAATAGTAAAATGGTTTCGGGATGATAACTCAAGAATGCTTACGCCTAGTATCATAAAACTTCATACGTACATTGATCATGACTAGCAGATGACCCCTATAGATTTTCAGGTCACTAGGTCAAAGGTCAAGGTCACAGTGACTCGAAACAGTAAAATGGTTTCCGGATGATAACTCAAGAATGCTTACAACTAGGATCATGAAACTTCATAGGAACATTGATCATGACTGGTAGATGACCCCTATTGATTCTCAGGTAACTAGGTCAAAGGTCAAGGTTACAGTGACTCGAAACAGTAAAATGGTTTCCGGATGATAACTCTATCTACATACTTGTTCATGCAGAACATTTTCAAAATGACAATTAACAGTGGTAGCCAATATAAAATTATATTCAAATACTGGACTTATTTTAATGGTTCAAAGTCAATCTTTGTTTTCAAGTCTAAGAATGAGTTAGTGATTACCAGCTCAGGAAATTAAAGAAATGTATACTTTTCATGAAAAGGAAAAGACACTTTGGGCACTAATTTGTTTTAAAGAGCAAAAAAATATTTTGATGAATTTAAAAAGAGCATCAGTTCTTATGTGATGTATTGAAGTCAATTTTTTCA
Source organism: Dreissena polymorpha (assembly GCF_020536995.1). Taxonomy (NCBI): domain Eukaryota; kingdom Metazoa; phylum Mollusca; class Bivalvia; order Myida; family Dreissenidae; genus Dreissena; species Dreissena polymorpha. The sequence goes on along the minus strand of NC_068367.1, from coordinate 60,845,303 downwards.
AAACAAAATATCTGAGAAATACTAGTTCATTATATTTTATTGTTAACTTTCAATAGTCAATAGTGTGAATGGAATGTTGACTTAACTGAATGCTTGGTTCTACCAGGGTAAACCAGCTTAAACAACCATCATGTGTAAATGATCTTTATGATTGTTAGGTACAAAAGCTTTCATTTTTAAAAATTTAAACAAAATATTGGACCGATTTCAATGCATTACTTATATAGGTCAATTATAAACTAGTAAGAAGTATAGTCGTGATAACCCACAGTGAAATTACAGACATATAGTTTAACCAAACAGGTATTATAAAGGCGAATCAACTTGTTCGATTTTCAAACATTAATGCAAACTATTAGAAACGTCAAGTTAGTAACATCTTTGTGGCGGACATTGCTTGTTTGATCATTTGAACATATCAAAATTGGTATTACATTTGTATGTATACGTCACAAGCAGAAGAACACTGCAGATCAAACCGCAATTTTGAGATCCGTTATTTCGGGGAACTGGTCTGTAGTGCATTTCCTTCCCCATGGCTTGCTATGCCATTCGCCAAATTAGCCAATGGCTACAAATTAGCAAATATGGCTCAAGACATTTCCATTCGTCTACAACTTTGTGTTCATAAATCCCCATGAAACAGATAAAATGTGATGAATGAACAGTAAATATGGCTAAAGCAAAATTTGAGCCAGTTGGAACCCTGCTTTTCTTTCTGCAATTTTTTCCAGTCACACAACCCCTTCGGTGACTAGTCAAGCCAACATTAGAAAGGCAAATACACTCAATATATTGTTTCTAGAAATTAAAAAGTATGTCTTCATGTGTAAACAAACAAACAAAATCCCTAATGTTCCAGGACTTAAGAGAAGTCTACTTTTATCATTGGATATCCAAAAGCAGACAACTCAGCAAAATAATGAATTTCCTCATTGGTCAGTTGTAAGAATACTCAAAGAATGAACCGAAGACAATAAAATCCACTGTAACAAAAAATGTACAACTAAACATTTTTAGTACACTGGTGACATGCTTTTTTCTTCACACTTTTTTAATTTGTGTATTGCATATATATTAATCTTTATCAACCTTCTAGATTGATAAAAATTATGTGTTACTTGTGCATGTACTTTCATTATAATACGTGTATTATAATACAATGAATTCTTGTTGTATGATTTTTACAACGTTTATATATATATTAATTTTGAGCTACTAACACATAATATTTTGTAAGGTATAGAGCAAGATAGCCTCGACCTACCTGTGGTCGAGGTTAATACAGACTAGATTTAAACAAAAACAAAAAAAGAAAAGAAAAGAAAGGCAAATACAGTGAGCTGTTACATTCAATGGAAGCTCTAAAACTGACTGAAACTTATAAACAATGCCTAAGAATATTAACTAATAACAGTTTGCAAACTAGTTCTTATCAATATGCCTCTACATATGTAAACACGTTTAAGTCAAAGAAACATTGTTATTTAAAGTTGCATTGCTTTGTCGTCTGTCGCAGCAATATAATCTCTGCAAAATGCCTCTTGGGGTTTCTTTTATTTGTTTAAAAGAAAAACTAGTTACACAATTTAGGCGTTTAATAGCAGACCATTGATCGCTTGGTGATAATAATCTAATCCCATCAGTGCTGTCAATTTCTGCACTTGAGACACTAATATCCTGTCAAAATACATTCACAGAGCCTGTGTGGAAAGACATCATAATGACAAAACGCAAATGACAAGTGGTTTAGAGCAAGATAATACAGACATTATTGGTCCATCTGGAATAACAAATTATAATCTATGAAAAAACACATTATTTGTTATTTATATTTATTAAAGCCACATAATACAAAACTATCTAAGTTATGCTTAATAATTTTTATATTATTAGCAAAATTTGAAGAAACTGTTCATAATTGCTTTACTAAACTCTTAAGGCAGAAATTTGGGAATTATATTTCAGTTTGTAATCTCAATGGAATTTAATTAAAAAAAAATCATAAACAACAAAGTTCAGCGGTATGTAGGGGTTTTGATTTGTGTCTATAACTATTTCTCTGACTATATCACAATCAACTCATTTTTAGTTGTTCGCGCTAGCGGGAAACTAATGCAGAGGGAGTTTTGCAAGTCAGTCTGCTCTTTACCACGCTAGGAGCGATAACCACCGCATCTGCCTGTTTATATTTCAACACTGGGAAACTGAAGACAGTCAGTGAGCCAGTGTGTGTAAGAAATCAATAGTGTTTAACAGCTTGTGCGACGGCATTGGCCAGTCTAGTGTTTAACAGCTTGTGCGACGACATTGGCCAGTTTATCATTGAAATCTGTACATATTGGCTGCTTTCAGGGATAACGGGGCTTAATGCATGTAAAATAAGATTATCTTGTACACACTGGTTAGCCTGTGCAATGCGCACAAGCTTATCAAAGACTACACTTTCTGATTTTATGGTGTTTTTCGTTTAAAGAGAGTCTCTGGTACTGTGGTGACAATTAATGCATATGCATTAAGCCCTGTTTTACCAAAATGAAGCTTAAATTATCTTTTTTATTAATGATTTGAAAAAAAGATAAAAATGATTAGAACTTCGAAGTTACCTCGCTGACAAGGAAAATAAACACAATCACTTTTAAATCAAATAAACAACCAATGAGTTTTAAATGTTTACCTTGTGGCATTATTTTTCGTAAATGCCTTCGGCTTCACATGTAAAGAATAGCATTATGTTCGGAGTCGATCGAACCAATCGATTAATTTTCCAGTACAACGAGAAAATCGAGTCTACCCGAAGCAATCCACAATCGAGTACACTGGAAGCACAAAGCACATTTTTTATTTGTTCCATATTGGACGGCACAGTCTTGGTTTTCAGTTTTATAAGAATGTTTGACTGATAGTCCTGTAAGCTTGCCGAGACTTAAAGACTTGTTGTTTTTCCCTCATAGCGGGGAGCTGCACCCGTTAGAGAAGAGGTTGAAGATCTTCGCAGCCATCATATCATCCAGCCAATGTCAACAAGAAAGATTCCATCAACAGCTTCAATCCTCATTAAATCATCTTGGTCAAAAGGAACTAGGACACAATACAAATATGCGTGGCAGAATTGGGTGCTTTTGAACGGTATCAGGTTTGGAAATCCCTTTCAGACGAATGAAATAACTGTTTTGACATATTTGTGGCATTTCTTCCAGATAGGAAAATCATATTCAGTCATTAATTTGCATAGAGCAATGCTTTTACAAACGTTATCATTGATGGGAAATACATTTTGTGCAAACTGTACTTTAATTACTAGGTTTATGAAGGGTACGTTTTTATGAAAATGCCTCTTAAAGCGGTAATATACGATTTTTATGTGTTTAATTGTAATATATTGATAAAATATGTTACAATAACACAAAATAGGCAAGAAAAATTATACATTAAAGCCGAATTTCATATAATGCAGCAAAGACAAATTAGCGCCCCGAGCCGATAGTGACGTACATATTTTCCTACAATAACCGAAGCATTCGTCTTTGTATTATAAACCGTGAAACTACGAGGGGTGTTCCAGAAGTTCGTAGATTTTCGCTATAACTAGTTAGTTTGCTGGTAAAAGTCAATGAAATTTACATATTACACAAACCAATTATCACGGACTTTATATATTAGCTAAAAATGCATGAATTCCATAAAGCGCGTTTGAAACGCGTTGCCATAGAGACCTCAGTAACGACATGCGGCGCACGCGTGTATTTTATTATAAGTATGAGCGTTACGCGAATTTAAATTCGGTTTAAATGTCGTTGATAAACAGAATTTACGGCAAATTTCACGTTGCAGCGCCTATGTCTTCCTTACAGCCCGGATTTGGCCCCTATGGACTTCCGCGTCTTCCCGGAAGATAAATCACAGTTGCGCGGTATTCGCTTTGCAAGTAAACAGGAACTTACAGTTGCAGCAAAGCGAATCGTGTCGTCTTTTGACGCTGACTGGTATAGAGACACTTTTGACAAGTGGATTTCCCGACACATAAAGTGCATTCGCGTTAGAGGTGATTATGGGGAAAAGATTTGACAGTTGTTTACTTCATAACGTCATTGACGTTGAACAGAAACGTTACACGTACGTCGGTATGCGCATTGTGCACATGTTTAAATCTTTGATCTATATTTATTGTTTTATGTATTTCCATGATATTTGGAGAGTAGATTTGGAAAGGACGAAATATTCTTAACATGCTATTTGTTTGTCCATTTATGTTACCAAATGAAAGTTATAGCGAAAATCCAAGAACTTCTGGAACACCCCTCGTAAGTTAATATGCACATCGTACATGTATGGTATACATGCTGGCGAATTCGGCTGTACAGCCGTTTTCAATTTCAGAATTAAATATCTGGCTTATTTCGCATTTTTCGACACATGTTCTACTTAACTTTTATTTTAATTTATATTGAAATATATATATAATAAGTTTTTTACACAGTTTATATAAATTCATAAATATTTGACAAAATAGTATATACCCGCTTTAAACCGAGGTATAATTTTGATTTTAACTTTTAAAGTGGTAACTTTTATTTCCTTAACAGCAGCCCCGAGGGCACAAACTTTAGTTGCCATGGATATTTATTACCGGTATATGCTGAAGGAAAAGCAATGTGTTATTGTAGGTTTTTCATTTGTGTTAAAAACTTCAAGAATTTGACATTTATATAATTTTTTAATTTAGCATTATAAAGACGAGAAATTGTGTGCTATGCATACGATGTCATTTTATTTAAGTAGAACAGAAAGTGTACGATTACTTATTTCGTATGTCACATTTATCTGTTTCCACTACACGTTGTTAGGGCGAATGCCACAACTTTTCCGCTCACCGTCGACATGTTATACTTCTGACAAGAGCACCGTATCCTTCTGTCAAAAACATGGCCGCAAACTTTTTTGCGAGTCCAAAAATGAAAGAAAAAAAACGAGAAAAGTAGATAAGTTGGTAATAAAAAGATAGTCCATCGAATGAAGTATATACTTAACATCTTATTGCCGTTTACCGCATCAAAATTGAGCTGCTATTCAGTTCAAAATAGTGAAAACAATTTGAGCATGTCGTGAAAGAAGTGACTTTCATGACGCGAAAAATCGTATTTTTGCAGATTTTAAACATTTTAAATGAAAAAAATAACAGTATTTTATGGTAGAAGAATAAATTTACAACACAGTATGGCATGCTTTATTGAATATAACTGTGAGTTTTACATTTACATAGCAAGTATGCACCGCTCAACACTGACATTATAGAAATATGAACACCACTCAACAATGTCCGTAAAAGCACCGCATCTTTATGATTTTTTGGCACCGCTTTATTCTGATATGTTTTCTTTTAGAAGGAAGAGACGTTCAAATTTATGTTTGAACAAACCAAAACACAAGGAAAGGAGACTTTTTCCTCCCGGTGCTGAAGATGATACCAGTGCATCTCCCGGCCACCGTCAACCGGCATGTACCAGCTCCACGAATGTCATAGAGACACCAAATGATCAATGTCGTCCAGCCTTCCAAGACAATATTGCAAATGCTCAACACAAACGAAAAACCAAAAAAAAAATCATCAAAAAGAAAATTATTTCAAAATAGCAGCTTAGAAAACATGACTGAAAAAGTGTAACAGCTATTACCAGGTTTTCTTCAAAACTTACACTCAGCAAATGTATGCTATGACTTTTGTAACTTTATTCATTTGGTATGTAACAGCAAGTTTCCGCTGACAAATATTGCTCTGCTATTGCTTCTGTATGCTGTCAGCTGGTAAGTCTATCGCTAACCTCAATGATGACATACAAAGAAGATACCATGAAATTCTTGAGCGTTGTATACAAACATAGAAACATGGGACCTTTAAAAACATGTGCCATCCACGTATTGGAAAGCAAGACTATCGATCCCGGTGAACCTTTTTGGTGCAAGCATGCCATCATTTTCAAGATCAATTCTGGGATATGTAACTTTGATAAATGGAAGATTATCGTTAATAAATTCAGCTCACGATGGCTTGTTCTAGCTTATCATTTAAATCCATGTGCAGAAGTTAGCGGTGCCACGAATTTCAGTGACACGGAATATAAATACGGTGCTTATAATCAATGTTGCGCGGTGCATCGATATTTATGTAACTGATGCATGTTTTCACCAAAAAAATAGAACTGTAACAGATATTGAAACAAACAGGTTCGTATGACATGTTCTTTTTATATATACAATGATTTAAGTCTGTCTCATCAGGTTTGACACATCGACAATCATCTGATTATTACATTTTTCTCACAAGTACGAATGGTGTCGAGCGCGACACGACTTTTTGTAAACACTTTTTCAAAGTCATGCTAAATATTTCACGAGTAGTAAACTTTTAAATAGACGACATATTGGTTCAGAAATTCGATGGAGGTCTTTGCAAGTGACAATCAGTTTGCAGTGTCTTATAATTAAACATTTTGTCACCCACTTACCTGATATTTCTTCGTCAGGCATGTTTCTTTTCGTCAGAATGATACGGTGCTCTTGAAGGAAGTATACAATTTTAACGGTGAGCAGAATAGTTGTGGTAATCGCCTTATCACCGTGCACTAGGACGGTTGCTAGATGATTACGTTATGTTTTGGATTTGTCTGGGATAGACACTAATAAATTCAAGGCACATTCTTTAGAGGGGCATCTGTATCCAAAGCTTTAGTCAGTTGTTGCTCTTTACAAAAGATATTACGTACAGCGGGCTGGTCTTCTAATAAGAACTTTAGGAAGTTTTATTATAGACATACAGCACGGAAAATATATCATTTGCTGATTTGGTATTTCAATGACAATGAACATTTATTCTAATAAATGTGTTTGATCGAGTGAATGGTTTGTTGCTCTTTGAAGATGCTATTGTATACATGTGAAGCCGAAGGCATGTACGAAAAATAATGCACCCTCATCCTAGCTTTATTGAAGGATGAGGGTCATTATTAGAGTAACGCCGAGGCTGAGCATGTATACACCCACACAACGTTTATATGTGTTGTTTCACATATTCGGCAATATTTTATATCCTGATTTTGCCCGCCCATTGTGTTTTTTTAACAAAACATTGGGCTTTGAATTATGAAAAATATGTGCTTTGTGATTCCGGTGTACTCGATTATGGATTACTTCGGGTAGACTCGATTTTCTCGTTAAACTAGCGAATTAATCGATTAGTTCGAACGACTCCGAACATAATGCTATTGTATACATGCTCAGCCTCCGGCTTTACTCTGATAAGGACCCTCATCCTTAACTAAAGCTAGGATGAGGGTGCATTTTTTAGTAAACATCCAATAGGGACCTTTTAACAGTTTGTCATTAAATGCTTAATATTGATAAATGTAAACATTGGATATTAAAAGCTCTATTCAAATAAAACCAAGAATAAAATTAAAGAAACAAAAAAGTTACCCTCAACTGGGCTCGAACCACTGACCCCTGGAATAAAAGTCTATCGTTTAGACCACTCTGCCATCCTTGCTCATGCAATGAAAAATGTATTTTATACTTTATATGTATAAGCAATTATCGTGTATGAAACAAGAGTTGTGTTTGTCAGAAACACAATGCCAACTACTGCGCCGCTTTGATAAATGTTTGTTTACCTTTGACCTTGAAGGATGTCCTTGACCTTTCACCATTCAAAATGTGCAGCTCCATGAGATACACATGCATGCCAAATATCAAGTTGCTATGTGAAGGGACATAGAAGTTAAGAGCATTTTTCGAAACCTAAATGCGAAACCTAAATGCAAAGTGTGACGGAATGACAGACGGACGGTCCGATCTCTATAGGCCCTCCTACGGGGGCATACAAATGTAGCGACAACTCAAGAACTCTCAAAATTATTAAATCGTTTAATTGTGTCAATTTACCAAAACGTGAAAAGGTCCTTTTAATGTCTTCAAACTTGCAAAATGAATGAGATCAATACACTGTCAGATCTTACATCATGAAAAACTTTCCGGTTTATTTGTTGCCTGTTAGCCTGGGTTCAGTAGATGTAAGCCTAGGAAACTCAATTTCAAAAGTTGGTTACTGTTTGGCTCAAAAGCAGGAAAACTAGCGTTTTCAAAGCTTGAACAACTCAATCCAATTAAACATAGAATACAAATTGGCGACTGTGGATCAATTAGACCTAGGAAATGATTCGATTCCGACTCACAACAAGACATGATTCATTAAAAGTCGGTTATGTTAAAAGTTGGTATTGTTGCTCAATAATTAAAAGAAAATAGAAAAAGTATTAGATACATATAACACAACATGTACATGATTCTAGTCCAATGTTATTCTTTAGCAAGGCAACCACAATTCTAAAGATGGTTGCCAGTGCAGCAACCAATTGCGAAAAAAGAGACATATTGTTGTTATTTTGTCTAAGTTATCTCTATAACATAAATATGAGGATAAACAGTGCACACGCATATCGATCTGTGCATTAAGGCACACTCATTATTAATTTTAATGGGTTGTGTTCATTGCAAACTTGCGATATAAAAAGCTATAACATTATTTTGAAAACTGAGTTGCGTCTAAGATTATGCAATAGCGAACAACTTCAGTGCCTTCAGAGCTTTGATATTTCATGAAGCAAAATGGACCTCTGAGGTTTACAAAAATTCTATTTACAGACAACAATTATGCTCATTGGTCAATTATGACTGAATTCTCTAAAACAGACCTGATTTTGAGTAATGTCATTACAATCTTAGTAATTCTTGACAAAAGACAAACTTAAGCAATTAAACTTCATTTGTTGGAAACAACGCTGTTAATATGAATCTTAACTTGCCAGCAAAAGAGTTTTTTAAGTACAATGCACAATATATACAGGGAAACACTGGCAATGGTACAGTAATGGTTCATTGCAAACGTTTAATGGCATAAAGGGACACATTTCAAAACTTGTAGTTGCAAAGTAATTGCTTAATGCAAGAAAAATGTGTGCACTTGTTAAGAGATGTTTAATACTACATGCATGTTTTAATAAAATATTCCAAGATAAGTCTACATAATTTCTGTGCATACATGTACATTATGCAGATACTCAGGGTGCATTATCCCGTGACTTTTTGGGGTTCGCAAATGGATGTTAATAGATGTAAACACACCAGTAATTGGTAATTTTCTTCAAATAACTTTTGAAAACAATTTTTCTTACGAATTTCAACTAGTGCATAAAAGAGAGTTTTTAATGCTGCTTATGGCAATGTGAAATACATCAGAATTACTTTATTCAATATGCCTGTGTTCTTGGCCAAAAATTCAATGTGTAACACATTCATCTACACGGTTATACGGCACGCAACGTGAAATTTCGGCACCGAATACAGACGTATCCAATTATTTATTCTTAAATCTTCAGACATCGGCACACACTGCAAGAAACACTGTCTTTTATGCACTAAAGAGTGTAGCTAATATATTTCAATAACTTGAGATACTTGCAAAAATAAAGTTCTTAACAGTCTGTTTACATTCTGTTCAGCCTGTGAATAACCTCTGTGAACCCTGTTGATCCTACACCCTAGTACTGAAATACCAACTAGTAAAACACTTAATAGCATTTTTGTGGAAGAATTGAACATGTATCTTAAATAAATATATACAAATAATCATCCTATGTACAGAGCAAGAAGATTTTCATATGGGTAAAGCACTTGGAAAAAATAGCAACTGACTGAGAACTTAATTACAAACGTAAATAATATCACTCAGAAATGTACGTGTGGGTCATTTGCAATGAAACAAGAGATGTGTTTGTCAGACATACAATGCCCCCTTCTGCGCCGCTTTGAAGCCATTTATATGACCTTTGACCTTGAATGATGAACTTGATCTTTCAAAACTTAAAATGTACAGCTCAATGAGATACACATGCATGTCATACATCAAGTTGCTATTTGAAGCGACAAAGAAGTTATTAGCATTTTTCGAAACATAAATGCGAAACCTAAATGCAAAGTGTGACGGAAAGACAGACAGACAGACGGACGGCCCAATCACTATATGCCCTACTTCGGGGGCATAAAAAGAACAACACTGCATGGCGATGAAATATATAATGTTTAAATTTACAAATGTTTCAGTAGTTTGCTCCACAAACTTAGAACATTTTACAAAAACTGACTTACCGATATACCAACCGACCAACCAAAAGAAATACTCTAAAATGTCCAGTCTCTAGTTCAGAGGAGGTATTGTAAATGTGGCAGCAGAAAAAAATGGCAAGGTGCAAATGGCAGCAGTTCATCTTCGATAGAGAAGGAGAATCGGACAGCTCTAATTAACCGCTCCTCTATCTATATTATTAGTGGTCAAGTGGCTAGACGCTTGCTGCTCCACACTATGATCATTGCAGGATAGCAACGCTCCAAAATAAAGAATAAATCGATATCAGAATGTATTGGCATATACCAGTATTATCTCCCCATCATGGATTGTATAGGTCAAAGCATACGAGCCTTGCTCTGGTAAAAGTGAGTTTAATGCTGGTGCGAAAAGTGTCGTCTCGTATTAGCCTGTGCAGTTTGTTCCTTCTGCCTAAATTGAGTTTCTCTTAAAAGAGCTTAAAATGTTAACATTTAACTACAATCATGTTTGAACCAATCTCAGTTATCTTTGCAACCATTTGTTGTAATGTCCTGAGCATATTCCATGATGAGCAGTTCAAAACTGTGACTTCTTGAGTGTCCATATGGTTATCTAAAGACAAAAAGAAAACCTTTCCTGTCTTATGGCGGCCATTTTGTTTCATGGACCAGAACTTTATTTCACTATGCAGAAAAAATCATTAAAACAAATGTTATGACCAAGTCAGGGTTTACTCTGCCATTTGGCAAATAAGACAATTGATACAAATTACCACTTACACCGGGTGACCGCTTACACCATGTGACCACTGAACCAGTAGACCACTTACACAAGATGACCACTTACACCATGTGACCACTTAAACCAAGTGACCACTTAAACCAGGTGACCGCTTTCACCAGATGGCCGTTTTCACCAAGTGACCGCTTACACCAGGTGACCACTTACACTTAGTGACCACTAACACCAGGTGACCACTTACACCAGTATATATAGTAACCTGACTTACAACACGTGCCTGCTAGGTCAGCTTGATCTGATTTACCAAACAATTAAATCTCTCTGTAAGGCAAGTTATTGACGACAAAAACAACACAAGACTTAGTGTGTTATCAAACAATTGACCGTCTCAATAAGGCTAGGTATTGATGAAAAAACCATCACAAGTATATTTCCAAACAAATAAACCACTATTATATAAATTACTTTTCCTGCAATGGCATTGTTGAGACATCGACACTTCTTAAAATAAGTAAGAACAGCTGCAATACGATTGTAGAGTCAGAGTGGTAACGTGTCAAGCAAACAACTTGTATAAATTAATTATTGAGACAGGATTGAAAATTTCACCGCTTGTTCCATTTCAAGATGTAACAGCATCTGCCGTACAATTATTAGAGTATTATTCTATACTTTAAGGGCTTTTTTGTCTCTTTTATATACTAGCCTTTGTTTGGTCAAAAAGCAAAAAGTTATTTTTTTCACCAATAAAGTCTAAACATTTCCAATATGGTTTGACTTTCAGATATTTGGAAATAGAGCTGTTAAGAATAAAAATCGAGAGTTTTGAGGTGTAATGCCCTTTTAAATAATATCTTAATGTTTATAATATTGTGTTGTATGTGGTATTTTATCAGTATTTACTCAAAATTTATAAATCAATCAATACAATTTTTTCTCAATTCAAAGTAAATTTACGCTAATATTCCCAATTATAAAGGTATATGTCATATTTTTAAAGTGGTAGAAAAAGTCGTGTATTTTATTTCTCTTATAAATTAAAATCATCAGCAATTAAATTGATGGTGAATGATCATTCAATCTATTTTTCAAATGTTACATATCGGATGTAGTTGTACATAAACTCTGACAAACTCTGTTGACAATTATATCCGAAAGTTATATAAGAAAATACTATTACAAGTTATATAATGGACTTGTTGAAAGAAAAGTGAACATACCATTATTTACTTCTTTAAAAAGTAACAGTTTTTACAAAGAAATTATTTAGATAGCAGTGACTTCAATAACTATTTTATCCATGGTTTTCTTTTTAAAAAAAGTAAAAGCATTTGCAACATACACACAAAATATTGCAGTAGGTTTGACAGATGAATCCTATATTACTATAATCAACTGCAGCATCTCCAGTAGAATTGTACACAAGAAATAGATAACGTCTCTCTAATATTTCTATAAACAAACATCAACTTCTGCAACTGAATTATCCAGGCATCACAGCCCCTGCGATCAGTTATATTGGATAATTTCTCTCCTTTCCAATAGCAACGCTTGAAACGGTTTCTGTGATATCTGAACGGCTGGTAACATCGCCCTGCCAATGGGCTTCTTCATTCAACTTCAGTGTACAATACACTGTTACCAAAGCAATATGGCATGGTAACTTGGAATAAACTCATGTGATGTGATGTATGAAAAAAGCTTCGTTGTATGCGCCGATAAAGTCAATAGAGTTTCGGAGGCAAAATGAAAAGGTGTGAAATATAAATTGCAACAAAAGTTTTAACAATGAGTTCTTTGAAGTGATTTTTGTAATACATTGATATTTTTAATAACATCATTTATGTCAATAGGTTGGGAAAGTTTCTAGAACTTCTACTATGTGAACTATTTACATACACTAATGTTTGCAAATGGATGTTTGAAAATTATATGAGTGATAAGTGAAGTGCTTTGCATATTTTTCAAAGCATCTTAATTTTATAAGTTCAGATTTTTTAAAGAGGTTGTAATCATAAATGAAATGACAATAGTAAGTATACACTTGTAGAAGTGAATTTAAAAATTCAGAAATTATTATATTTCAACTTAAAAGTTATTTTGTTAATTTGAAACAGAATAAAATGAAGAAATTGAATATATCCAACAACAAATTTATGAAGGAAAATGTTAATATAGTGAATAAGAAATATTAATACTACTACTATTTATTGTCGCATACTGCAAGAAATTAGCAATTAATTATTTGCACTTGATATATTGCGCTATTTCTCTTAAATGATAATGTTTAATATAATGATGAACACATCAGAAAAAAATGCAGTGGCTGAATGTAAATTTGAATTTAAAATAATTAAAAATATATAAGACCTTATTATTGTTTAAACGTAGTGTTTTTAGAGAAGGTTGTTACATGAAACAGATATCTATAAGATAAAAACTTTCACGTTGTGATCTAGACAATTAAGATAAGAATTCATTTATTTCAATAACTGATTTGTTGCTCTTAAAATAAAATTTCTAGTACTTGCATACATCAAGTAATTTTAGTTTATACTTGTATATACAAATAATAACTAAAAAAGTGTGAGAGTGACAAATGCTCCACAAAATAAGATTGGCCAAAGACAAATTTACTGTATATTCTACATTGGAGACAAAGACTATGGGCAATAATTCAGTCAAAACTGGTCAGAGACGAATTCCTTTTTTTAACTATCATCTGCACATTAGTTTCATTCAGCTATGAAAGTTGAGCAGAATGGGTCCAGTAGTTAGAGGAGTTTAAAACACAACATTTTGGGATTAAATATTCCATTGCGTTCAAACAGTGCTAAATTATGACAAAACTTATCACATCCAAAATTCCTTTCTTCACAATCATCTACACAAAAATGTATTCAAATATTAAAGTCAGAGCAAGAACCACCCAATAATTAAAGAGAACTGAACCCACACGCTTTGGGACAGAAAAAGGGGCATACTTCTGCCAAAACTCATCGCACCATTTATATTGATCATTTACACGTTAAGGTCATTCAAGTGCGAAAATTTGAGCAAGATCAACCCAATACTTACAGAGGAGTAGGAAACCCAAGATTTGGGACATACAGAGGTACAGCAAGTTCAAAGCCTCACACTCCGTGGGTAAATAATAAGATAAGCAATCTGTGAATGTAAAAATATAAACTTTTAAGTTAAAGATTATTAAAAATATGTGAAGTTGTATGAACAACAATACTGCTTTTTAGCATATTCAACATTAAAAACGAAGGATTCACTAATTTTGTTAGTGACAATTTTGAAAGACTAGTCACCTACATTCAAATACCGATATTATTTTGTAAGATTTCTGTTAAATGTGATATGCAATAGTGCTAACAAAAAGAGCACACATCATACAAGTTGCATAGCTGCACAGTTAAAATTGGGGCTAGACGGCAGCTGCTGCACAACATGTCCTGGTGGTCTACATAAAATGTGAAATAAAATCAGTTGCCTGGGGATTGCTAACAAGCAGTTTTTGTCACACAAAAAAGCTAAGTTTATTAACCAAAAACATCTGAAGAAATAGACAGTTGATACACAATTAGAGTGAGAACAGTTCCCTTACCCCTGGGATAAATGGATTGCTTTTCCGTACACAAAAAGAGCATAAATCATGCAAAACGCAGACTTGCAAATAAATATTCTATAAAGCACATGGTTTCCTGGAATAAGAAGTCTTATTATGTTGTATGAATTAAACATATCTTTAATTTAGAATGTGCTCTTATTTCAGTAAAATTGCATCACAATCTGGTATCATTCACTTCATTATATTTTATCTTCGCTTAAAAAATGAGCATTAGAAGTGCTAACACCAAATAATCAGATTACAAAGAAATATGCGTTCACATTTATTCACTTTAAGACAACACTTCACTTTCCTCTGCAAAATGCCATTAATTTAAGGGTCTTAATTAATGAACGCAAATGAAGTTTTTTAAATTTTGCATCAGAATGTGCAGATTAAATTGGACAGATGAAGACAACTGAGAATAAACAAAAAGCACAACTTAATTTGCTTCTGCAACTGGACATTTTAATTATGATGTTTAGTGGCTTCAATATTAGTAAACTTATAATTGAATCCCAGAAAGTGTGCTATTATTTCAGCAGAATCACGGAGAGTCCATTTCGTGGATTTGAAAATTGAAATACTCAATTAAAATTAATAAATGATGATTTTGCACTAGGATAAAAAAAAATCTGCAAATATTTACAGACAAAAATGAGCTACATATTTTTGTTGTTTCCAAAGTGTTTTGCAAAAATAACATACAAAACGTGCAGCTGGTAAATTGGGATTTATACATTGATAACAACAAATATCAACATTAGTAACTACAAATTGGAGAAAATATGTGGAAGCCTTCCATGGGAATATTGCTTCATATTTTAGGAAGCGCAACTGCCATAGGTAAGTTGTTTTATTAAATGATTTATCATTGTTGTTTATTGCATGACTAGTGTTGTTCCTAAAAAGGGTCAGACTATACTGTATTCAAGTCTACAACATTAATACAATAATCAATGTGGTTCCATTGAAAAAAAGTGACGGAAGAACCTCAGGGTTCTATATCAGAAAAAAACATAAAAATGCCATTTAAAACCACATTTGCAAAGCGAATATATGATACGATACCATAATTTAAGTAAAAATATTTTAATTTACAAAGCAAGAGTATCTGACAATCACAGAAATAACACTTTATCAAAGCAAACATATGTTATGACCATAATTAGAACTCTTCTGCAAAGTTAATTCTGACTAAGAGCACATGTTTTCCATGATAAACTCCTAGAGGAGGGGTATTCGCATGACAAACAAGATGTCGACGTCCAATGAAAATGGACGATTAAAAATTATGTCAGTGATAAGTGAAGTGATATGCATATTTCTCAAAGCATCTTAATTGTGTAACATTGTACATTTCTGATATATTATTGTATTTATTACAATTCTAAATTACTTTAATAATTGAATTCTAAAATACAATTTTGCTGCGAATTTTCTTAGTGGGAGGTTTAATGTTGTGACCCGCTAAGGAATTTCGCATCGAGTAAAGTCGAGTTAAAGAGCAAATATTGTTATGATATAAACGCTTATCACTTTCTTACCAATATGGCTGGATAGTGTGCAGCATTTAAACAATTAACACAAGTAATAAAGGCTATAACACGGCGAAAAACCAAATTCTTGGCATGGATAGTACCATTTTGTTTGTCACGTCATTACCCTTTTGACTCCTGGTAAAATATGTTAATGTGTTTACATGACCATGAGTGCATTTGAGTATAATAACCATTTTGCAAAGCAGTTATGAATCTAGAAAACTTTATAATCAATGCCATGGTGGCTAGGACGTGTTTTAATGCAAGATTAATTATAATTATCATTGTTAGAAAATTGTTACGATACAATAAAAATTACAATTATGATCTTGTGTATTATCATATGCAATACCTTGATAAGACCCGAGTACAAACACATGTACAATTCAATACTATGATATGCTCCCCTTAAGAAGAATTCGTACAAATCCATACCATGATATGTTTCTATTAAGTACACTTATACAATGTAATACCATCATATGCTCCTATTAAGAACACTTTTACAATGTAATACCATGATATGTTCCTATAAGGAACACTTATACAATGAAATACCGTGATATGTACCTATAAAGAACACTTATATAATGTAATACCATGATGTTTCTATTAAGAACACTTATATATTGTAAAACCATGATATTTTCCTTTAATTAACATTTGTACAATGTAATACCATGATATGTTCCTATAAAGAACACGTATACAATGAAATACCGTCATATGTTTCTATGAAGAACACTTATACAATGTAATACCATGATATGTTCCTATTAAGAATTCTTGTACAATATAATACATGTACCATGATATGTTCCTATAAAGGACACTTAGGCAATGTAATACCATTATATGTTTCTATTAAGAACACTTATACAATGTAATACCATGATATGTTTTTTTTATAAAGGACACTTGTACAATGTAATACAATGATATATTCATATTAAGAACACTTATACAATGTAATACCATGATATGTTTCTTATTAAGAATATTTATAAAATTCCATACCATGCTACATGTATGCTCCTATTAAGAACACTTGTACAATGTAATACAATGATATGTTCCTATAAAAAAACACTTATACAATGCAATACCATGATGTGTTCCTATAAAGAACACTTATACAATATTATACCATGATATGTTCATATTAAGAACACCTGTACAATGTAATAGTATGAAATGTTCCTAAAACGAACACTTGTACAATGTAATACAAAGAACGGTTTCTTATAAAGATCACGTATACAATGTATAACCATGATATGTTCCTATTAAGAACACGTATACAATAAAATACCATGATATGTTCATATAAAGAACACTTATACAATGTAATACCATGATATGTTCCTTTTAAGAACACTAATAAATACAATGTAATACCATGATAATTATTGTTCCTTATCAAGAACACTTGTACAATGTAATACCATGATAAATTCATATTAAGAACACTTATACAATGTAATACCAAGATAGGTTCATATAAAGAACACTTGTACAATGTAATACCATGAAATGCTCCTATAAAGAACACTTGTACAATGTAATACAATGAACTGTTTCTATAAAGAACACTTGTACGATGTAATACCATGATATGTTCCTATTAAGATCACTTGTACAATGTTATTGCATTAAATGTTCCTACACAGAACACTTGTACAATGTAATACCATGAACTGTTTCTTATAAAGAACACTTATACAATGTAATTCCATGATATGTTCCTATAAAGAACACTTGTACAATGAAATACAACGATATGTTTCTAATAAGAATACTTGTACAATGTAATACAATGATATGTTCCTATTAAGAATAATTGTAAAATGCTATACCATGATATGTTTCTATAAAGAACGCTTATACAATGTAATACCATGATGAAATGTTCCTACTAATCACCTTGGGCAATTTAAGACATTGATATGTTCCTAAGAAAAAACGTTGTTTAATGCAAAATCACGATAAGATCTTTTAATGAACATATGCATGGCAATGATATGTTCCAAGTAAGAACACTTGGCCTATGCATGACCAGTGCCAGATTATAGCACCTTGGAAGACCATAGGCATTAAAACTTTTCGGGCCCAAGCCCCAGGCCCCTAGTTGACCTAATCCTACTAGAACATCAGTGCCAAGTGGATTTCGTTCGTTTAAATTAGCCTACCATTGCCAAGGCTGGCAAAACAAAAAAATGTCCTTTCAATAGGCATAAACTGTCGTTTTAATACCGTAATGCAAATAGGACATGATCAAGATTAGATTAAGACTTTTAAAAAACTAGTCATTAGATTAGGCTATGTAAGTAAGTAAAAAAGTATGTCCTAACGGTCTCATCTGGCCCCTTAAAGACGTGGGGACCCATAGGTAGTTGCCTACATTGCTTAATGTGTAATCCGGTATTGAAGGCTTCTGCAATTCATAACCATGATATGATCCTAGGAAGTGCACTTTTAAATGCAACTTATTATTTTGCTAAAAAGAAAATTGTTAGTGCAATAACAATACTTTCAAAATGCAAGACCTATCATACCTTCGTTTATACCTAATGATAAAAATGACATTTCTGCAGTAAAATAACAGCAGTGAAAATACACAAATTGTTATTTTCACCGGTGCAAATAACACATTTTCGGAACTCATTTTTCTATTTTTAGATTATCATAAATAATTGTATGTATATTTTCTATGATCACGAGTAAATTAAAATCGACATTCCACCGAATACAACACATTTTCTTTTTATTTTATGCATTTTCGCCGTTTATTAACATTGCAAAAGAGTTTAACCGGAGAATTTCGCTGGTATAATGACGTCATTTCTCCTTTTTTGAACTCTTTGTCCATATTTGAACTCTTTGTCCATATTTGAACTCTTTGTCCACATTTATCCTCATTTGGCCTTATTTGTAAAAGGAATGCTCATATATACTCTAGCAAAAAAACATATACAATTTGTTTTCCTAGAATTGTTGGTGTGCTCCCTTTTATGAAATTAAGACATTTTTCAAATAAAATAAATAATGAAGTTAAACCGTATGTGTATTGCTGATAAATCTGATTTTAAAGACATGATCTAGATTAAAGAAACCATTACATAGTTGATGTAAACTAAAATGCTTTCATCTCTTGAATGCTTTGCTTCTGAACAACTTTATTCCGTATGCCGTTCCACAAACAAGTCACTTAAAAGCTACCTTTGGGAACGCCAGGAGCTATGACTGTCAATTCAGCCTTGTTAGTAAATATTTGTCGGACTTAATATCGCCTCTCAGAGCAAACACTAACCAACATTTACCCAGGCAAAAGCCCCATTATCAAGCATGGGAAAACAGCGTTCGTCTCTCTAAAGACTTCGGCTAAACATTCCCCCAGATTGGCTTACATTTGTAGACTTAAAAGAGACAGAAATTGCTTCTGTTCTGGTCACTGCTAGAAAATGAAACATTAAGCGTTGAATACTGTGAATTAGGTATTGCGTCTGCAATGCATTTAGCCACTGATTCGTGGAAACAGCACCTAATAACAATATCACGGAAGTGTTGTGTGTGACCTCATGCAAGGTTACACTGCACTTGGCAGGTACAACTGCTTATGAACAGATTTTTTTCCTAGCATGTTATCCTGTAAAGGGAGTATGTTTAAAAAGTTATTTCCGTTTCTTTTGTGTTATAATTTGGACAGAGTGCATGCCGGACCTGGGACATACAAGGGGAAATAATTGTGTCCCCTTTGAAGTAACTTCAATCCCAAAACGAAAAAAGGAAATCAGAAAAAAATACCTGCTAAAAAATAGCCCACGAAGTAATTTTCATAAAACAAAACCACCAAAGACTGCAGATTTTGAATAAAAAGTTTGGCAAAAATATATAAATATATAATGTATATGCCATAATAATGAATGATGAATACCACTCTGCGCATCAATATTTTGTTCTGAATATTAAACAGCAAGCTAGACATGTTTGCGTAGAAAACAAACAAAGGGAATGGTAACATTACCGATCTGTCAATTTTGACAACTCACTAGATGATATCCCCGTATTTTTTTACTGGGAATTCTTTCCTTAATACTTAATACGACTCACTTGTTTTCTTATATTGTTTTTGTAATCATGATGAATCTTACTATTAATAATACACATTTAAAAAACACATTCACTACACAAACAGACACTTTTCAAAATGTTGTCATGGATGACAACATAGACATTAATTACTTATATGTTAACTATTAACTTTATAATTTTAAAATATGATGATAAAACTTTGCTGATGCAAATCTATTAATTCTTAAACAAATTACACACACACACACACACACGCCCACGCGCACACACAATTGCTGTTATTTATGTTTTTTGTGACAGAGGAATTTGAATACTTTTTGTTAAAGGTTACTGCCCATGTATTATTACCGAAATAACAAAAACGTACATTGTATGCAGAGTTAAGTGCATTATAATAGATTTTCATTTAAAGAATCTTAGATCATAATATCCAAACATAAAGCCAGACAACATCTTTCGCCTAATTTCCAAATTAAATAACTATACACTTCCAATTCTAAGACAACGTCTGGAAATATTTTTGTATATTTTTTTAAGCTATATTAGATTTGAGTTTATGGTTTGCAATATTTGATTAACTGTCTGAAGAACATTTTTCTGACTTTACAGTGCCTCAACCTTTAGGCAAACAAATAAACCACAAAATAAGACACTGAAATGAAAGTTGTTTATAGACGAACAGAAAAAAAGCCTATTAAGTGAAAAGAATGAAAACACATCCCATTCCCATCATTAAGAGCATAACTGTCGTAAGGTTACGAAAATCACAATGTTTACTGACAAAAACAAATCACTATTCAATCTATGCACCCAAGACAAATGTGTATCCCAAATGATTATTGTTTCTTAAAATGAAAACAATATATTGACACCAAACAGTCTGCGTAGACATGAACAACAGCACCTTTGACAGAATATATGTTACAAGTTTGTTGAAAACTATGTCTATAATTTGCTCATGCCAGTAAATGCAATTTTCTCAATAAACTTATAGCAAAAAATTAAAGGCATTTTTTACTCAAATGCACCCTTACGAAAATTTAGGCCCTGCGGCAACTATTAGCGGCTAAGTTGCTGTAATGTTGCGGCTCAGTTGCTGCTACTAGTTGCCGCTTTGTAGCCGCTTTGTAGCTGCTCGGTAGTATTTCGTATGCAAATGAGCTTTCTGGCTACTAGTTGCGGCTCGGTTGCCGCTACTAGTTCTGGCTATGTTGCCGCTGATAGTTCTGACTCTGCTCTGGCTACTAGTTGCGGCTCGGTTGCCGCTACTAGTTGCGGCTATGTTGCCGCTACTAGTTGCGGCTCTGTTGCCGCTACTAGTTGCGGCTATGTTGCCGCTACTAGTTTTGGCTTTGCTCTCGCAATTTGTTCGGGCTATGTTGCCACTACTAGTTTTGGCTATGGTCTATTGTTTAAGTGACCTTGATCTTTGACCTAGTGACCCAATTTCAATAGGGGCCATCTAATGTCCAAGGCCAATGAACTGGTCTATCGACAGACATCCAGCAAAACAATATACCCCCTCTTCTTCGAAGGGGGGCATAACAATTTACAATTTGCATGATATATACACTTCAAAGCAGATGCACAATTCCTCACAATTTTCCCTTGGGGTTATTTAGGTATAGACCTGACCTTTGTATTCTACCAAGTACTGACTGATGATTGCAATCCTTGACAGCCACGAACATATATGAACCTACAATACCATATTATAATTTGCAAAGCAATGCATTTTCTACTAAGAGAAAATTGTATTATTTACTCTAGTTAATAACAACAAATATCATTCATTTTAATTTAACTTATTTTATTAAAGAACAACATTCTTATACAGAGATGAACATTAAAACATTTTCAAAATATTGATTAATTTGCTCAATTAAGTGATCTTCATATTGAGAGAGCCCAAACAATTAGAACAATCTTAGAAGTAGACCATCTAAAGAGCAACAATCCAAGTGGATTGTGGCTCATATGTTCATTTCACAAAATATTTTGATTGTAAAAGTTATTGAGTCCTTTTTGGGGTATGAACAATCAAATTTAATATTTAAATAGTGCAGGTTTTTATTTCAAAAACCATACTTTTTCATTATTATACACCAATTGAAACTGTATTTATCACCACAACTTACTTACAATGACTTTAACTCTTCCCCAGTAACTTCTTTTTGTTTGTCAGATTCTTCAGCCATTTTGAATTTTTGTCTGATGACATCACCAGTGATGTCATGACATCATACACAATATGATGTCATTCTACAATTGTGGCTACCTTCTGGCTCACAAGTGACATTCTATTGACAAAGAAAATGTTCTGGCTACCTTCTGGCTACTAAGAGCCACTAGTGGCTATAAGCCGTTTGTGTTTTCAAGATTAATATTATAGTATTGGTTGTGGCTACCATCTGGCTCATAATTGCACTTTTTTATACAAGAATATGTTCTGGCAATCTTCTGGCTACTATGAGACGCTAGCTGCTACTATGAGCTGCTAGTGGCTATAAGAGCCGCTAGCGGCTACTAATAGCCATAAGATTGCCACACGGTAGCCGCTAGCGGCTACTATTGGCTATTTTCTGGCTAGTAGTTGCGGCTACAAAAAGAGGTAGCGGCTTTGTAGCGGGTACATAGCGGCAACCTTTTCATGTCTGTATTTTTTTTAAAATCAGAGTTTATTTACAGGTCCTACCGGCCTCTTCACGAGGTCTTTGAGGTTCGACCTGAATTTCATGTCTGTAAGGGCAGCACTTGAAATATATACAGGACCAAAATCTGTACACATATTTACACAAATTAAGTTTAACTGGTCTGTAAAAAATTCCTGAATGGCATTTTGTTGATTACTGTTCCTATGTTTGTCAAAAAACAATAGTGTTTAAGAGTAAAACTTTAGTTCCCAATTATCAAAACAAAATTTAAATTTCTAATAGCTGTTGTTGAAATGACAAATTAAAGATATCAAGAAGCAATTTTATAAAATAATTTGATAAATGAGATTCCTTTCACATTGTTTGCATCATATACGTATGATTTGAAAACATGCTATATATACAAAAGACACTTTGCATCAGTTTGCGTTGTTTTTCTATTCATTTCTATAAAATGTAAGGCCTGTTTAAGGTAAAAACATAATTATATTTGTACATTTTCTTAAAAGACATCAGGCTTTTAAATTAATTCCAGAAATCCTTAAGATACACAAACTTTGATCTTGCTCTTACATCATTTAAGATTTATCTTTTTAAGAAATAACCGGGCATATAAACTTTGCACTGAAGTTTTTCCAAATAACAGAGACTGGGTTTTATTACTCAGCATATCAACATAAAAACGTCAAATTCACCCGTATAATTTAAATAAAATCAAACAACTATCTTTGAAAACCAGCCTGTTTTAAATGAGAATTTAAGTTTTCGAAATTATGTAACAATGTTGTGTCAATAAATTAGATGTTCAAATGAACTCATATTCATTAAATAACAATCTATCCTCATTTACTTTGAATTAATTCTAATATGTTTCAGCTGCAAATGTATATAGAACATTTGGTTTTCTGTGAGACAACATGTGCCTGTGATGCAAACCAAACTCATCTGGACAAGAAAATCTTCAATTAAAAGGTGTTATAAAATATATGAATTACAATTCTGAAATAATATATAAAATATATTTAATACAATTCTGAAATAATATTTAATATATGGAATACAATTCTGAAATAATATATCAAATGTATAGAATACAATTCTGAAATAATATATTAAATATATTGAAAAAAATTCTGAAAAATTTCTATTGAATAGTTAACTTTTAACTACATATATAACATGACACAATATCTTGGTTTACGTTTCTTAAAACAAATCATGTCACGTGGGCAAATTATCTGCTTATAATTGTGCACAATCATGTCAACATGCTTAAAGTTGTAATTTATATCATTTGTAAATCAAGTGTTTTCCACTAATAAAGAGAACCAATGAGGCAATTTACAAAATATCACGTTCAAAAACATTCTCCCACAATTAAGCTTCAAGACCTCACAATTATAATTCCACACACATTTTGTAATAAGTTCTGTTTCCCTGTGTCTGTTACACTCGTTAATATCTGAGAATGCGGTCTTAATGAAAATAATTAATACTGCATCTTTTGTACTAGTGCATAACTATCTTATCAGAGTATGCAAGCATTAGGAGATGAAACAGTCTCCAATTTTAAACCAGATTAACTATTGTAAATAGAAATTAATTGCTTTTGCACATCAAAGTTGTGAATAAACAGATTGTCAGCAACTGATCTTTACTTCTAATTATTAATGCATCAAAGCAAAAACTATAAAGTCAGTCACATCATCATAAAAGTACATCAGGGCCCGTATTCACCAAACAATTCTTAGACTTAAGTCTAAGAATAAAGAAAATTCTTTAAATTAGAATATTCAAGAATTTCTTTAATTGTGAGTCAAACTCTGCAGTAAACATCTCTATCTATATTTTTCTTCATATAGAACATTTTGTTAATGACATAATCACCAGTGGAGGCCTGTATATATTCAAACACTGAACACATTTTCTTGGTTCCAAGTCTATTCTTTATTCTTAAGTCTAAGAATCGGTTGGTGAATACGGGCCCAAGACTTGAATATTAAACATTGATGTTACAATATTATAGATATTTGGTCTGAATAGCGAGTATGATGCTGGGTCTAGCCATCAGGTGATAATGATTGCTGGTATAATTATTACTATGGCTCTCCACTGAACAACAGCAAGTACTGGTTCTACCAAGGAAACATACTTAAGAATGAGTCAATAAGACTTAGGCTTAATATGCAATCAAGAGCTTGTTTACAAAGTCCTAGAGACTGGGTTTTCTGAAATAAAAACATGAAAATTCTTTTATATTTTTTCAATTGTAACATTTCTAACCAGACATGTTATTAAGATAATAAAATTTTAATTTTCATGAAGTTATAAATTATATTCTTCAATGACATGTAATTTTTGCAAATACGAGTATTGGCAATTATGAAATGTTTCATTTGAAAACAACTACATAAATTTATTAGTGTTATTATATTTGTACAACTTAAACATTATAGAAAAGGGAGAAAGGACTTCATTGTTTTTCAATATCTATTTACTCAACGTTTCAGTCAAATACCTTCGTAAGCAGTAAAACATTTGTAATAGGGTAAAGAAGGAAATGACGTTACAATCACATGATGTCAATTGCAACAACGTCAAAGTGTTGCATACTATTTGGCGTTAAAATTAACTTATAACCAAAATAATATATAACATCATTATAAAAAGCATATAGTTTATATATGTATATGTTATCTACAACCTTAACAAATATTTCACTGATAAAATCACTATCCAAAGTTACATGTGGTATTAAAATGCTTACAGCTCATTGTTATTAACTACATGCAGTTAAACTATAGTCAACTAATATCAGCAAAGTAGGATTTTGTTATGCTGCAAAGCAAACATTGTTCAGTGTAACAGAATATTTTGTTAAGTTCAATGCAAAAAAAAACAAAAAAATTTAATAAACAGTTAATTTAAATAAACAGTGACGTGTTTGTACGATTTATTTAATTTTTATTTAATTTAAGTTCAATGCATAATACAAAAAATACATGTACATAATTATTACACACAAACTGATAGTA
The DNA here is from genome assembly GCF_020536995.1 of Dreissena polymorpha. Taxonomy (NCBI): domain Eukaryota; kingdom Metazoa; phylum Mollusca; class Bivalvia; order Myida; family Dreissenidae; genus Dreissena; species Dreissena polymorpha. Next base: position 60,819,465 of record NC_068367.1, on the reverse strand, counting down.
AACACTGGATTCACTGAAAAAAAGTTGCAAAACCCAATATTTGCAATACATGCTACATTAAATTTGCACTGAGCTTCTGTTTTAAATGGTCTAGAAACGATTCAATGCACTAATAAGTATCCGAGTTCACATTATGTCTAACTGAAAACAATTATGATCATATATCTTTAAGTAAAATCAATGCAATATTCGCAGTTTGAAGAATAAATCAATTTCAAAACATCAAGAAGTTGCACTTCAATTTTTTAACATCGAAAAAATATTATAAACAATAAACATTCCAATGTTTATATACTGCAATATATTTGTTAAGCGGCAATAATAACAATATTTATAGATCAGCACAAGGTGTATACATTGTACTTTTCAATGAGAATGTCAGAATGCTGCATTTAATGACTTCATCAATGATCCAAATGTGCATACAATATATGTTATCCGAATGCATTTTATGCATCGTTTTTTATTGTCATGCATATTAATTTTGTATTTTTCTAAATATACATTCAGGGAAGTGTTTTAATGACAGCTGTGTGTATACAATGTCAGGTTTCAATATTAATTATAAATTATATATATTACAGTGTAGATAATTTCCATGTCAAAACGTCCTTGGGAAAAATAGCATTACACTAATTATGAAGCTTTGTTGAAACGAAAGGAAACAAAATGTCCAAGAATGTCATGCTTTGGATGCTTTGGATGCTAGCTGCACATGAGCAATGCACTTTTGTATGACTTCAATTTGTTCTTAGGGAATGCTGCATGGTTAGTTGATTGGTATCATGCATGTTACAACGATGTCTTCCTATGAGGGAGTCATATGAAGGAGGTTTTAAAATATTCATTTATTGGTTGTTTGTTTCCTAGTTTGTCTGATCATCCCAGTGGGCATCAAACGTTGTGCGAACGTTGCGGAAACGTTATAATTAGGTCGCAACGTCGGCAAACATTACTGAACTTTGCCATAACGTTGCATACAAAACGTTACCAGGACGTTTCATCATAACGTTGCAAGGACGTTTCAGAAACGTTGAATTCTGGTTGCGACATTAGTAACCACTAACGTCGGTCGAACGTTTGAAAAGGACGTTGCAACAACGTTGCTCATAGGTAATTGTGCACTTTAAAACCCAGTGGCCACCCAAACGTTGTTGCAAAGTTGTATTTAGGCTGCATTCAAACGTTGCAGTTTGGTTGTCACAATGGTGTATATGAAAGTTTTCCCGACGTTTTTTTTCCAAACGTTGCTGCAACGTTGTATTTAGGTTGCATTCAAACGTTGCAGTTTGGTTGTCACAATGGTGTATATGAAAGTTTTCCCGACGTTTTTTCAAAACGTTGCTCCAATGTGTATTTGGGTTCCATTCAAACGTTGCAGTTTGGTTGTCACAATGGTGTATATGAAAGTTTTCCCGACGTTTTTTTCCGAACGTTGCTGCAACGTTGTATTTAGGTTGCATTCAAACGTTGCAGTTTGGTTGTCACAATGGTTTGTATGAAAGTTTTCCCGACGTTTTTTTCCAAACGTTGCTGCAACGTTGTATTAAGGTTGCATTCAAACGTAGTATTTTTAAATTCTTTTTTTCAATAATATAAAAATAAAATAAAATAAAAAAAGCTATTTACTGCCAACCGCTCTTTTGAGTATTATCGGTAGATATGCACACTGTCAAGTCCGTTTCCTAGAAAGAACCAGTACTTGGTGTCTAAAGAGGAGGTAATAAAACGCTCCCCGAGTAGGAATCGTACTTTATAATAATACAGTTCATGCATAGCATCAATGAAAATATGATTTCTTGTAAATTTTAGACATTCATTTTTTTTTAATTTTACATATCAGTTGCTTAAATTTAAAGATGCTAAAGATGAACTTTAACTCAAAATCGCCGGATAAAATATTTTGTTTAAGTTGTGTTATGCATTAAAATGGTAGAATCTAGTTTCAAAGTTTCAGCAAAAAATAAATAGTCAACATTTTTGTCTGAAACTTTCAATTGTCACCGTGGTGTAGTGGATGAGGTGTCCACCTAGCGATCGGGAGTTGGAGTTGCAACCCCGATTCCCACTCGGGGAGCGTTTCATTAACTCCTCTATAGACATCAAATAATGGTTATTTCTAAGAAACGAACTTGAAAATGTCCATAACTGCCGATACTAATCGAAAGAGGGGTTGGCAGTAAATATTTTTTTTAACTTTTAATATTATTTAAAAAAAATAAAATTTAAAAATACTGCGTTTTAATGCGACCTAAATACAACGTTGTGAAAAAAACGTTGCAGCAACGTTGGGGAAAAAGGTCGCAGAAACGTTTGGAAAAAACGACGGGAAAACTTTCATACACACCATTGGTACAACCAGACTGCAACGTTCGAATGCAACCTAAATACAACGTTGCAGCAACGTTGGATGCCCACTGGGATGTTGTTGTTTTTGCGAATTTAAACATTATTTGAGTCATAATCACTTCAGCCAGTAAACCAACTCACACTTTTAATTTTTTCAATAATAATACACATATTGTTTATAGTGACTAATATTAAATATGATAACTTCGAAAAAGCAGATATCTTGCAAATGGCTCAGAAGTTGCAATTTTGAAATTCAATATCGTATCAGCTAAGTTCAATTGAGTAAAATAATGCCATAATATTAATGCTTCGGAATTTCATAGAACATACATTTAATTTTAATATAATTTGAGATAAGTAGACGAGTTATCAGCTATTACATCGTATGACTTAGCCAATATGTTGTTAATTATACTTGAAAAGAAGACTGCACTGAAAGTTTTTTTCTGCACTCAGTATTCAAACTTCTTAAATTTCACAGAAAGTGGCAAAGCCAATTAAAAACCTGTTAACCAGTCAACTTAAATATCTGTCTTGTAGCAAATAAGTGACTTCACACTTAGCCCTCAAGAACAAATCAAGTACACACTTTAAAATAATGTACGTTATTCACTAAAAATAAGTGAAGGAATTAAAAAAGAATGAATTTAAGATTATGTCACAATGAATTAGCAAGCCAAGGTTTTAAGTTAAATTAAGTCTGAACTGAAATGGGTCTCATCACAGTCAAAACACATTTCTTAACAATCATACATACATTGAGATAATAATATTATTTAATGACCGAAATTAATGTGGTATGTATAAAGTTCTGAAACAAATGAAATGAAATTGTTTGATTTAATTGCTAATTCCCAAAGTTTTGTGTTGTTAACTCCTCTGTTACTATTTGATGGATTCTTGCTCAAATTTTCCCAGTTAATTGACCTATAGTGTGTAGATGATGGAGAGAAAGGAATAATAGCTGCAACATGTTTAGAATTATGGTCCTTTTGTTGTTTTTCACATAAAGAAAAGACAATATAAACCCACAGTTTTTTAAAGCCCCTATGACGATTGTGTGAATCTTGCAAGACTTTTATGGTTCTATTATAATATAGTTAAATTATATTAAAAGGCCTATATGTTGTTAATTATATAAGTTGAAAACAAGAGCTGTCTCCATCGGAAGACAATATGTATATGCCCCCAAAAAATGCTTTTTGAAACCTAAACGCAGATTTCGAAACCTAAACGCGGACCCTAAGTTCAAGGTCAAGGTCAAAGGGGTCAAAATGTGTGTGCGTATGGCAAGGCATTGTCCCTATACACATGCATACCAAATATGAAGGTTACATCTGAAGGGACATAGAAGTAATGAGCATATTTCGAAACCTAAACGCAAAATTGTGACGGACAGACAGACGGACCGACAGACGGACGGACAGTGGGACTGCTATATGCCACCCTACCCGGGGCATACAAAGCAGGCACTGAAGGATATTCATGAAATGCATTCAAACTTCTTAAATTTCCAAGAACGTGGCAAAGCCAATTTAAAACTTGTAAACCAGTCAACTTTAATCGTATGTCTTGTAGCGTATTAGTTGCACTTGGAAACCATCAGGTACAAATCAATTACAGGCTATACATTTATGTAAATGATCCACTGCTCTTTTAGCAGGAATTAAAATGTTTTAGATAAGAACATAAATCTGCTGAGGATTTATGATTCTGTCAGAATGATTTACCATGCGTGGGCTGAAGTTACATCTAGGCTGAGGTCCATGGGAGCTAACCTGTTTATCCCTGGGGAATTTTGGTATTTGAAGATGTTTTAAGCAGCTCATTGAACCTGCATCTTGACTTGACATAGTGTGAGTGCAGACTGAAAATGTTCAAAACATGTGCTCAGAGTATTCGGTGTTATTTGGTGTTATTAATAATTGTCAGAATTTGCATTATGAAATGTTTCAAATACCAAAACAGTCCAATTGGATAATTGGCAGGAACAGTTGAGAGCAGACAACTCATAATGGAATTCATACAAGCAGACGTTATTCCATTTTGCATAGCTGCATATTCAATTATGATTTAATCCTATCATTAGTATCCAATACCATGATTTGATCCTAGTATAAACACTTCTGCAATGCAAGGCCATGATATGATCCTAGTAATCGTACTGTAAAGTAAAACGGCATCATATCATCTCAATAAGAACACTTAAAACATTATATAATAGTTTACAAAGAACAAGTTTGCAATTAAAATTCTGTATCAAATAGGCTAAAAATTTCCCAGAAATGATTGTTGAAATAACTAGTTGTACTTATTTGAAATCTTTGTCCTTATTTGAACTCTTTGTCCCTATTTAAACTCTTTATACTTATTTTTTTAAACTGTTTGTCCTTATTGGAACTCTTTGTACTTATTTGAAGTCTTCGTCATTTTTTGAACTTGTCCTCTTTATTTCAACTCTTTGTCATTATTTCAACTCTTTGTCCTTATTTGAAATATTTGTCATTGTTCGCAACTGAATACCTAGAAGAAATGTGGAAGAACACAATACAATTTTTTTTCATAGAATTGTTAATTTGCTTGCGTCTACAAACTGTAAATATTTGATTCATTTGAAACTAAGGATTTGAAAAATGAAATTTAATGAATTTTAATTAAACCCTTGGGAAATGAATACATTCAATAACTTAAAAAGGCACAACATCTGTGAATTATGCTTAAACATCTGATTTGTGTTCTCTGATTAAGATTACCGAATCATATCATTTGATTGAAAAACAAATGCGTTTTCATCTCAAGAATGCTTTGCTTTTGAAAAACTTTATTCCGTTTGCCGTTTCACAAACAACAAGTCACTTAAATGGTACCTTTGGGAATGCCAAGAGCTATTACTGTCAATTCAGCCTTGTTAGTAAATATTTATCGGACTTAATATCGCCTCTCACAGCAAACACTAACCCACACTCTTACTCAGGCAAACACCCCATTGGCGAGCCCGGGAACACACACGGATCTTCTCCCAAAATACTTTGGGTAAACATCCCCGCAGATTCCCTAGCATTTCTAGACATAAAAGAGACAGAAATTGCTTCGGTTCTGGTCAATGCTGGAAAAGAAACCCAAAGCATTGAATTATGTCAATTTGGTTCTGCATCTGAAAAGCAATTCACACCAATTCGTAGAAACAGCACCTAATAACAATATCATAAAAGTGTTGTGTGTGACCTCCTGCCAGGTTACACAGCACTCGGCAGGTACAACTGATTATGAATGGCATTTTTCATAAAATTCCATTGTGTAGAGTGAGCATGTGTTAACAATTATTTCCGCTTATTTTTGTATCATTTGTTCACAGTGAGTGCTGGCCCTGTTAAAAGGGGGAACAATTTTATGTTTTACATGACTCATTTTAGAAAATTCTGCCCTTTATATTTTACATGATTAACTTGAGAAAATTCTGCCCCTTAGATTTTACATGACTCACTTTAGAAAATTCTGGCTATTATGTTTTACTCACTTTAGAAAATTCTGCCCTATATGTTTTACATGACTCACTTTATAAAATTCTGCCCTTTATAGTTTACATGACTCACTTTAAAACATTATGTCCTTTTTATTTTATATGACTCATTTTAGAAAATTCTGCCCTTTATATTTACCTGACGCACTTTAGAAAATTCTGTCCTTTTTATTTTATATGACTCACTTTAGAAAATTCTGTCCTTTATATTTTATATGAATCACCGGTGGAAATTCTGCCCTTTATATTTTAAATGACTCACTTGTGGAAATTCTGCCCTTTATATTTTAAATGACTCACTTTAGAAAAGTGTGTCCTTTCTATTTTTGTATGACTCACTTGAGAAAATTATGTGCTTTATATTTTACTTGATTCACTTGAGAAATTTCTGTCCTTTATATTTTAAATGACTCACGTTAGAAAATTCAGCCATTTATATTTTATATGACTCACTTGAGAAAATTCAGTCCTTTATATTTGATATGACTCATTTATGTAAATACGCAAGCGGCTACTTAAATTTTAGCCATAAGATTGCCACACGGTAGCCGCTAGCAGCTACTATTGGCTACTTTCTGGCTAGTAGTTGCGGCTACAAAAACAGGTAGCGGCTTTGTAGCCGCAACATTGCGGCTACATAGTGGCAACCTTTTCATTTCTGTAAGGGACTCACTTGTTTTCTTGTGTTATTTTTTTACATGATCAATCTTACTCAAGAGATATTGTAAAATCATTATAATATGTGGAGCATTTCTTTTCATTGATTTTGTGGGTTGACCCATCCATTAATGTAACACATACTCGTAGGAAAAAGACAAACGCAAATCTTTCATTTCTTACCAAAATCAGACATGCACAAATTTACATGTCCACGAAAAAGCCATTTATATTATAAAAACTACGAAATGTCATCCCAACGAATATAATGATTTTGACGAATGTATATTTAACCCTTTCCCACTTAGATATGTATTTTGACATGTTAGTAGTCTCTTAGAAAGTTATATTTAATTAAATACCTTTCTTACTAGATTCAAGTTTTAAAGGCTTCATTTCCAACCCTTAGATACTGATGAGAAGCAAACAGCATACAACCTGAACAGACTGCGAGTAACTCGCAGGCTGTTCTGGTTTTATGTTGTTTTCCCATAGCAATTTTCTCTTTGCCTCTGAGTGGGAAAGGGTTAAGAGATATATCCACCATGCATGCAGACTATTATCAAACTGTTGTCATGAATTACAACATAGAAATTAATTAATGATACATGTATCATCAACTTAATAAATATAAAATATGATGATAAAACCGTTCTGACCCAAAGTATTCTTTAATAAAATATACAAAAAAGTATGTCATTGATTTTGTTAAGACTATTCTTCTTGTGAAGTTTTACAAAATTGTGTAAAGGTTCCTGTAACCCATGGATTAAAAAAAAAGATAAGCATCCTACGCAGAGTTAACTGTATATTATAGATGTTCGTTTCAATGATCTTTGATCACAATATCTAAACATAAGAGCCAGACAATGTCCATCACCAAATTTCCAAACTTAATAACTACACATTTCCAATATGGTTCAATACTAAGACAATGTCTGAAGACATTTTTGTAAATTATATTTGTTGTCATATTAGATTTGGTTTTATGGCTTGCAATATTTGAAACATGAAGAACATTTGTATTGACTTATTAGTGCATTAACCTTAAGGCAAACTTTGCAGCCATTCAAAATAAGACACTGAAAAAAAATAAAAATATTATAGATAAGCATACAAAATTGATGCCAATTATTATAAGTGAATACACATGCGACACAACCCTTTCCTATCATTGAAGACATGTTTTTTAAGTTAACAATTCAAGATCCTCCCAACTGGTTTGTATTCATTTAATTTCTTTGAGTTAAAAACACTCTTCATATACAAAGTGCACTGATGGGCATCAGATTTTGTTGGTTTGTGTTTGCTTATTTTTATTATAAATGTAAGGTTAACTTTCAAGTAAATACACACACGTATTGTCAGAATGCTTCACTTTTTTTTACTTTAAATCATTGTTTTTTACGTTTAAAAAAAGAACTCTGGCTTTAAAATTCGTAAAACAGACGCTTAAAGTCCACAACTTTGATCTTGCTCTATCTTAATTCAAGAGAGCTCATTATATGAAATAACTATAAGAACTTTGCTCAGGAGGTTTTCCAAATAGCAGACAGAAACTGAGTTTTATTGCTCATCATATCAACATAAAAACCTCAAATTTACCTCATAAAATGAAATCAAACAACTATCTTACAAAACCAGGCTGTTTTAAATGAGCTTTTGAGTTTCAAAATTATGTAACAATGTTGTGTAAAGACAGATGTTCAAATAAACCCATTTTCATTAAATTTCAATTAATCCTCATTTACTTTGTATCAATTCCAATATATATTTCAGCTGCAAAAGTATAGAAAGCATGTGGTTTTCAGTGAGACAACATGTGCAGCTGATATAAACCAAAATCATTGGACATCAATCTTCAATTAAAATACGGTGTTTTACATAAAATATTTTGTATACAAATCTGAACATTTCCAATTGAATAGTGTACTTTTGTCTTCATATAAAATGCTTGGTCTGCCTTCGTAAAAAAATTATGTCAAGAGGGAAGATTATCCACTTAATATTAAGTGGGAAGATTATCCATTTAGTATAAAGTAGGCATATTATCCACTTAGTATTAAGTGGGCAGATTATCCACTTAGTATTAAGTGGGCAGATTATCCACTTAGTATTAAGTGTGCAGATTATCCACTTAGTATCAAGTGGACAGATTATCCACTTAGTATCAAGTGGGCAGATTATCCACTTAGTATCAAGTGGGCAGATTATCCACTTAGTATTAAGTGGACAGATTATCCACTTAGTATCAAGTGGGCAGATTATCCACTTAGTATCAAGTGGGCAGATTATCCACTTAGTATCAAGTGGGCAGATTATCCACTTAGTATCAAGTGGGCAGATTATCCACTTAGTATCAAGTGTGCAGATTATCCACTTAGTATCAAGTGGGCAGATTATCCACTTAGTATCAAGTGGGCAGATTATCCACTTAGTATCAAGTGGGCAGATTATCCACTAAGTATCAAGTGGGCAGATTATCCACTTAGTATCAAGTGGGCAGATTATCTACTTAGTATCAAGTGTGCAGATTATCCACTTAGTATCAAGTCGGCAGATTATCTACTTAGTATCAAGTGGACAGATTATCCACTTAGTATCAAGTGGACAGACTTTCCACTTAGTATCAAGTGTGCAGATTATGCACTTAGTATCAAGTGGACAGATTATCTACTTAGTATCAAGTGGACAGATTTTCCACTTAGTATCAAGTGTGCAGATTATGCACTTAGTATCAAGTGGACAGATTATCCACTTAGTATCAAGTAGGCAGATTATGCACTTAGTATCAAGTGGACAGATTATCCACTAAGTATCAGGTGGGCAGATTATCCACTTAGTATCAAGAGGGCAGATTATCCACTTAGTATCAAGTGGGCATATTATCCACTTAGTATCAAGTGGGCAGATTATCCAATTAGTATCAAGTGGGCAGATTATCTACTTAGTATCAAGTGGGCAGATTATCCACTTAGTATCAAAAGGGGAGATTATCCACTTAGTATCAAGAGGGCAGATTATCCACTTAGTATCAAGTGGGCATATTATCCACTTAGTATCAAGTGGGCAGATTATCCACTTAGTATCAAGTGGGCAGATTATCCACTTAGTATCAAGTGGGCAGATTATCCACTTAGTATCAAGTGGGCAGATTATCCACTTAGTATCAAGAGGGCAGATTATCCACTTAGTATCAAGTGGGCATATTATCCACTTAGTATCAAGTGGGCAGATTATCCACTTAGTATCAAGTGGGCATATTATCCACTTAGTATTAAGTGGACAGATTATCCACTTAGTATCAAGTGGGCAGATTATCCACTTAGTATCAAGTGGGCAGATTATCCACTTAGTATCAAGAGGGCAGATTATCCACTTAGTATCAAGTGGACAGATTATCCACTTAGTATCAAGTCGGCATATTATCCACTTGGTATCAAGTGGGCAGATTATCCACTTAGTATCAAGTCGGCATATTATGCACTTGGTATCAAGTGGGCAGATTATCCACTTAGTATCAAGTGGACAGATTATCCACTTAGTATCAAGTGTGCAGATTATCCACTTAGTATTAAGTGGACAGATTATCCACTTAGTATCAAGTGGGCAGATTATCCACTTAGTATCAAGTGGACAGATTATCCACTTAGTTATAATGCACCATTTATGTCAACATGTAAAGAGTTGTAATCTTTATCATTTGTTAAATAAGTGTCATTCAAAAGAAAAGAATACCGATGAGGCAATAACAAAAATATCACATTTAAAAACATATTCTCCAACAACTAAGCAAAACCGCATGATTATAATTCCAAACAAATTGTGTAATTAGTTGTGTTTCGCTATGTCTGTTAAACTTGCTTAAGTTCGACTGTTATACTCGTTAATATCTGAGAATGCTGTATTAATGAAAATAATTAATACTGCATCTTCTGAACTGATGCATCACTAAAGTAACTGAGTATGAAAGCATTAGGAGATAAAACAGTGTTCAATTTTAACCCAGATTAACTATTTTGAAAAGAAATCAAGGTTGAGAATCAAAAGATTGTCAACATCTGATCTTAACTGATAATTAATCAAATTACTAAGGCAAATAAAACAATAACCACATCTTGATTATTACTTGTTACAAAAGAAAAATAAAACTATTTAATATTGACTTGTAATACATTGTTGTATAATACAGGTTTTGTCAGTATAGTGAATATGTTGAAAGTCTACAGATCAGAATGTTACACGGTTGGTTTTTGACGCTTGCAGAATTTTCAGCATTGTCACTGAAAGACAGCAAGAACAGGTTCGACCCAGGAAACAGACTCAAGAGTCTGTAAATATGCCTTATGCTTATAGTTCAATCAAGCGCTTGCATACATAGTCCCTGTGACTTAGTATTCTGAAAGAATAAATGCATTTGTTTATTTAATATCTAAGTGTCTGAACCAGATATGTATTTAGTGTCTGAACCAGATATGTATTTAGTGTCTGAACCAGATATGTATTTAGTGTCTGAACCAGATATGTATTTAGTGTCTGAACCAGATATGTATTTAGTGTCTGAACCAGATATGTATTTTCGAATGTATTTTACGTATCAGTTCAGACTCAAACATATCAAGGTGTACATGTTTTCTTACAAGACATGTTTTTTTTTCATATAAAAGTGTATGCAATTATAAAATGATTTTGACATTAAAAACAAGCACTGCAATTTATTAGTATTTATGTCAAAAACTTAAACAAAATATTTCACTGATAAAATCGTATTTAAATATAAAATGCAGTATTAAATCCTAATTTATAGCACTACATTACTGATAACATGCAGTTGAATTATTGAACACAAATATCCGCAAAGCATAGATTATATTATGGGGCAAATTTAAAATTGTTCTGCATTACAACACATTTTGTTAAGTCAAATACATAATAATTACACAGTCTAAACAGCAAACCGTCTGCAGGGTTAACTTGAAAACTGATACAAAACCATAAATTTGTAATGCATGCTTCTTTAATTTTGCAATGAACTTCTGATATATTAAATTGTCTAGAAATCATTCCATGCACTAATTAGTATGCATGTATATCTGTCCAGAAAGTACAAAACCATAAATTTGTAATGCATGCTACTTTAATTTTGCAATGAACTTCTGAAATATTAAATTGTCTAGAAATCATTCCATGCACTAATTAGTATGCATGTAAATCTGTCCAGAAAACAATCATCTGAGTTAATATAAAGTCTAAAATGTGTTTGGAGTATATTTCTTTGACTAAAATTGATTATTTGAAGTTAAAAGATCCACTTAATTACAAACCTCTTGGAATATTCACTACAAAAGATATTCTAAATAAGGAACATCCCAATATATGATATACATTTTATAATTTATTTATAAGAGGCAATCCTTATATAATATTTATTACTCAGAACAAAGGGTATACCTTACACAAGTGCACTTATTAATAAATGACATACATACCATGTTCCTCATAGTCTCAACTTTGCACACAATATATATCATTCAGTCATGATTATCATGTACCATTCAATTCCATGCACGTCGCTTTTCCTTTTCTTTTTTTTAAATATAAAGCTATTACCCTTTCACACTGGAAAGCGTTTTGATGACAGCTATTTATACTTATTGTCAGGTTTCAACAATAATTATACTTTAACCCTTTCAGTGCAGGAACGAATTTTGAAGGCCTTTGCAAACAGTTTGGATCCAGATGAGACGCCACAGAACGTGGTGTCTCATCAGGATCCAAACTGTTTGCTATTCTGATAATATTCTTTGAAAAAAATCGAAGAAATTGCTAATTTTAGAAATTCCGCAGACAACATTTTAGCAGACGACATTTCCCAGCATGCAAAGGGTTAAGTCAATAATGACATGTTACATGTAAGCATCACTTTTTTGCAAATGACTAAATTAGTCTCTTTAAATTTCATAATACAACTTTGCACTATATGTTCATGAATAATTCATGTATTGAAAAGATTATGAATAGTCTCATTTTCAGTTCAAGAATCATTTACTAATCAATGGTTTCCCTGAAATGGTTACACATACAGTGCCAAAGAACTTGAAATGGAACCAATGGCTGATCAGTTCAGCCTGTAATTTATTAAAGACTTACATTTTCAAATATAACATAAACCATGTGCCTTCCGTTTCAACTTCCTGTGCACACAATATTCTTCCTTTGTAAAAACAGCAATGCAATGTACATGTTTGAGTTCTTGATATCATCTTAAACTGTTCTTGAAATAAGATGTCCTTAAAACATTCTTAAACTTGTCTTTTAAGTCTTCCAAGAACAATGACAGATCCTTTTAAGAACATATTGGATTCTTAAAAAGTCCATCATATGTTCAAAAAACATTGTGTAGACCTGTTTAAGAACATCAGAAGGAAACATGTTGTTCAAAAAAGTTCTTAAAGTGTTCAAGAATAGTTTAAGAATAATTCAAGAACAGAAAAGGTTCTTAAAAAGTAACTTATTGAACTGTTCCTGAAGGCAGTTCTTGAACAGTTCTTGTACAAATGTTCTTAAAATTCTCTAGAACAGGTCAAGAACTCTTACTTACAGTGGTGAAAATACTATGCATATTCATACTAACTTCACAGGTTTCACAAATCTACAAGATTAGTATGCTAGACATTTCAATATTACTTTCAAAAATATTTATGAAACATCTAGCACAAAGGAATTCATGAATTATTCATGATGGATCCTTAAAGTCTGTCTCAGAAAAGAAGTCATTAGAAATACTTGTGCATGAAATGTTCATCACTAAGGATTTATGGTTAGATGAAGAACTGTTCATGAACTTTGAAATGTTCAACAATAATTCATAAACAGTTCATGAACGTGTCTTAAGAACAGTTCATGTCCAAAAGTTCATGAACCAAGCTCAGGCAGAACCGTTCATGAACAGTTCTTGATTGGCTTGAAGTGTTCATGAAATCATGAACAACATTTCGCCGGGGGGACTATTATCAAACCACTTGTATCTCAGTTATTAGTGTTATATTTAAATTATTGTTATATGTTGCTATCAATATGTTAAGTGCTAATACAAGACTTGTTTCTTCTTACCCTGACCTGTTTGTTGAGCTTTGGTAACACTTATGATAACCTTTGCATAAATTGACAAATTCTTGTTCATGAATAGTTCATGAACATGTCATGCCACCTCAGTTCATGAACTCTTGAAGAACTATGGTTCATGAACTATCCACTGACAGTCCGTGAACAGAAAATGAGCCATTGAAAAATAGAAGAAAAATGTTCATGAACTGTTCATGAACAGCAAAACCCTGAAGAATTTTTCAAGAATTGTGTTGTTCATGAACTGTTCAAGAACACTTCATGCCATTGGTGTTCTTGAATAGTTCATGAACATTTCATGCCATAATGGTTCAAGAATAGTTCATGAACACTTCATGCCATAAGGGTTCAAGAATAGTTCATGAACACTTCATGCCATTAGGTTTCAAGAATATTTCATGAAAAATTCGTGTCATTAGTGTTCATGAACAGTTCATGAACTAAAATTTCAAGAACATTTCACAGACATGGCTCATTTTCTGTTCACTGACTATTCGTGAACAATTCATGAACTCAGTTCACAAACAGTTCATGAACAATTCACGAATTATTCGTGAACTGCAGAACAACATTTCGCAGGGGTAATGACTATTATTTTGTTAATGTAAATTTGTAGGTTTTTTTAGGGTTAAAAAATGGGAGACAAATCTGTGAGCAATCATTGGCACTTATATGCAAGGACAGAATAAGGGTTGATGATTTCTGTGACAGATGGTCCTTGGGAAAATGGCATGATGCTGATTGGAAAGCTTTCTAGACAAAAATGAAACACATGGTCTGAACATTTCCTGTTATGGATGCTGGTTGCACATGAACAATGTACATTATGATTGGTTGGAATCATGTTACAATGGCTCAGATGTTCTTGTAGGCAGCAGATATGTCTTTATATCAAGATGTTTAAAAACATATATATTTGTTGTCTGTTTGTTTGTTTTGTTTTTTTTATGTTTTAACAATATACAAGTCACATCTCTGTGTTCAGTAAACCAAGTCACACTTTTCCTTTGTAAACTTGTTATTTATTTTGGAAAATATAACTTTACAAACATTATAAAGGTGAAACAGCTTTTTTACACATTAATTGATGCAATTAAATTTGTAAATTTTCTAATTTTAAATTTACTAACTAAGTTCCAATTTAGTAAAACAATCCAAATATATTGGTTTCAGAATTTCAACGAACCCACATTTAACAATTTAATATAGTTTGCAGGTATTAAGGAGCCCATATGTTAATAATTACATTAAAAAGATGACTGCACTGAAAGTTGTATCTAAAATGTATTCAAACTTATACAATTTCACAGAAAGTGCCAAAGCCAATTAAAAACCTGTAAACCAGTCAACTTAAATATCTCTCTTGTAGCAGATTAGTCCAGCATGATGGCAATCAGGTACAAATCAATTACAGCCAATAAATTAATGTAAATGATTCGCAAAATTTATTTTTAGCAGGAATAAGAATGTTTTAGATAAGAACATATAACCACCGATGATTTATATCTCTGTCAGAATGATTTACCATACATAGGCGAAGTTAAATTATTTAGGCGAAAATGAAAATGTGAACTAACCTGTTTATCCCTTGGGGGGATTTTGGTATTAGACTAACATGTTTATCCCTTGGGGGGATTTTGGTATTAGAAGATGTTTTAAGCAGCTCAAACCTGCATCTTGACTTGACATAGCTTTCATGAGTGCAGACTGGAAATGTTCAAATTATTCTGCAGTGTTCTTAGTTGTAAAATAATATTTTCAGCCTTTGCGTAATGAGCAGTTTCTAAATATCAAAATACCCATCGGATCATTGGCAAGAACAGTTGAGAGATGAAAAATCATGATGGATTTTACACAAATATATATATAAGGAATGTCTGTTTTTGGTTGCTGCATATTCAAATAATGATGAAGTAATTAAATAGGATCATCGGATATATGCACATTAGAAAAGCAGTATGCATACAGTTATCAATACAGTAGGGTCTTTATGCAGGTATTGGCGAATGACAACACGACGTTGCATTAAATTATTAATTAATGAACTCGGAACTTTTAACGCGAATCCCTTTATAATGCTGTCTTGTGGCTTGGACCCCGTAATCCGCATTATATTGGAGTTACAGTGTATATGCTATAAATATATCTAGCCTTTTTTTGATAAAAGTCTGTGCGTATTTCATGCTTCACCCTGCTAATTGAACTCATGAATCTTAGGCCATGAAACCATTTCCACCATGGTTCAAGAAACATTTGCGATGCCAGAGTATGTTTCAGCAAAGTGCACATTAGACAGAAACATTCAAATAGCAAGAAATAATTGAATCTTAAAATAAGGGAGAAGGCATCTGCATGATGCTTGGCTATTTAGTTTTCATCTTTCACCAGTATTTATTGAAGCAATCAAATGGAGCAAATTAAGGGTGATAGTTTTGTCAGTGTAGTCAGATAAGTTTTGTATCAGTTTCCCAACATAAATGCACAATTACGTTTATAATGGCTGTTGTAAGTCTTCTCGCACAATTTTTGTCTAGCATGAAATTACTGCATCAAAGTGCATTTTCCCCTCCAATGCTGCATCATATTTCCTTCATTATCGTATTAAGCTCATATGTAACCAATTGGAAAGCTGTGTGTTAAAATATTTAAAAAAGTTTAAAGAGTGTGAATAATTTGCAGAGACAATATTTTCAAATGAACTTTTAGTTCAATAGTAATAGTTTCAGATTACTTAGACAACAATTTCTTTTATTTGTATTCTAAGCTGTAAATCATATCTTAATTGGGATACATATGCAACTTAAGAAGACATGTGTTTGCATATATATAATATTAGTTTTATTACGCTTGTATGCTGTTCTCAGAAATTGCATCAGTCGAGTTGCTAATGTGAAGTCGTATCTTGAATGACAGACGAAACCTCAAGTGCAATGGCACTTGGCACAACAAAGGAGGTTGATACACATTCAGTTTGTTGTTTAGTTCGGAATGGTGGCCTGTATTAGGACCTCAAAATTCCCAAAATTTTTTAAGTATTTATACATATATTTTGTTTAGATCTCAACATAAAGTTACACGATACACCTTAGTAACTATTATATTGAAAACACTTTTATTCTCAATTGTGAAGCATTTTAATTGCAAAACAACCACACTGTTTTCCCAATTTTGGTCAAAACAATTTTTCCCAATCAAAAGGGACGCGGCCCCATTCCCCAAATGGTGAAAAAAACATTGTACATTTCCAAAACACCACACTTATATATCATTCCAATTATTATATACCTTTTCTTGCATATAACGTGTTAAATACCAAACTCTGTAAATATCATTAGCTATTTTATTTTATAAGTTTATTTGCCAAGCTTACAACTTAAAGTCAATTATGTACCAAATACCGTTAGGACCATCGTGGTTACACAATAAAATTTAAAGGGCGACAATGTGATAGTACGATGGCGACAATGCGATAATACGATGGCAACAATGCGATAGTACGATGGCAACAATGCAACAACGCGATAGTACGTTAGCCACAATGCGATTGTCATATCGTACTGTCCCCATCTTATCACCGCATTGTCGCCATTGTACTTTAGCGTTATCATACTGTCCTCATCATATTATCACATTGTCGCCATCGTATTATTGCACTGTCACCATCGTATTGTCGCACTTTCGCATTGTTGTCATCGTACTGTCTAATGTCGTCTTTCGCCTTCCGGTACACATGCGCACATCGTACTTTTTCCTAGATGGAACCACTGTTAAAAATACTTTACAGTTTGGCATATAGTTTGCCACAGATCGGGTTTTAGTCTTATTTCATTATAACTGTAACCTCTTTCAAAGTACATCTTTATAAAGTCATCCATTTTGTTTCTGCAATAAGAATAGTTTGTGTACTGGAAGGCGATCGTCGACAATGCGATAGTACGATGGCGACAATGCAACAATGCTATAGTGCGATAACACGATGACGACAGTGCACCAATACGATGGCTACAGTGCGATAGTACGATGGCGACAATGCGATAGTGCTATAATATGATTACGACAGTGTGAGACAATACTATGGCGATAGTGCAATATAACGATGGCGATAATGCCATAATACGATGTAGAAGTACGATAACATGATAGTACAATGGCAACAGTATGATATGACTATCGCATTGTTGCATTGTTGCCATCGTACTATCGCATTGTCACCATCGTACTATTGCATTGTCGCCATAGAATTATCGAACTATCGCATTGTTGTCCTCTGGATTTTAATGTGTAACCCACAATGGCGCTAACGGCATTCCGTAATTATGGCATTGTATGGCTTTGATCTCAATTTCTGTGCCAAGGGTCATTGAGGTAGGGACATTGCTGATAATATCCTTTCAGAAGCATAGCAATCATTGCCAAAGTCAACCAAATATTGGTTTTGACACAAAAAGTAGTCCAGCTAGTTGTACGATACGGAAACAGAAAAATATTGTCAGAAATATGGTTTCTTATATTTGAAAGTTATAATATATGGGACAATACAATGTATTAGTGGCTGAAAAATTATAAGTGTATAATAAAACATAATGTTATTGAAAAACCTGTTTTAGCATTTTCATTTCTTCAGTCAGTTGTTTATATCTGACATTTTAAGAAATCGCCTACTTGATGCCATTTTTGATGGCAAGTCTCATTTAATCCTATTATCTTGAAATTTGACATAGTATATGGCCTTTAAGCAACACTATCTGATTTGTATGTGTGTTTGCAAGTAACTGTAACCAAATACAATTACATCAATAATTTGAATAAACAAGAGATGTTTTCATCAGAAACACAATGCCCCCTATTGCGCCGCTTTGATTTTTTTTTTCTTTTTTTTTACCTTTGACTTTGAAGGATGACCTTGACCTTGAACTTCCACCACTCAAAATGTGCAGCTTCATGAGAACGCCGCTTTGAAATTAAAAAAAATTTACCTTGAAGAATGACCTTGACCATGAAGGATGACCTTGACCTTGAACTTCCACCACTCAAAATGTTCAGCTTCATGATAACGCCGGTTTGAATTATTTGTTTTGACCTTTGACCTTGAAGGATGACCTTGACCTTGAACTTCTGCCACTCAAAATGTGCAGCTTCATGAGAACACCGCTTTGAAATTTTCTTTTATTTTTGACCTTTGACCTTGAAGGATGACCTTGACCTTGAACTTCCACCACTCAAAATGTGCAGCTTCATGAGATACACATGCATGCCAAATATCAAGTTGCTATCTTCAATATTGAAAAAGTTATGGCCAATGTTAAAGTTTTCAGACGGACAGACGCCATATATTTGACATTTGACCTTGAAGGATGACCTTGACCTTCACCTTTCACCACTCAAAATGTTCAGCTCTATGAGATACACATGCACGCCAAATATCAAGTTGCTATCTTCAATAGTGAAAAAGTTATGGCCAATGTTAAAGTTTTTTTCGGACAGACGGACAGACTGACTGACATATTGACATACTGACGGACAGTTCAACTGCTATATGCCATCCTACCGGTGGCATAAAAAACAAAAAAAATAAAGCTCTATTAAAAAAAATATGCACAAACCTTCTAAATATTTCTGCGTTGACAATATCCTTTATAGGCCTAAATTGTTTGCAGTAAGATAATAATTATAATAGGATGTTCACTGTATAACAGCAGACAGGTGCTTCAACAAAGCCAATTTTTACTACAGTTTCTGAAAATACTGCATGAACTATGTGACTTTGGAATAAGACATTCAACTTGAAATTGACATGATTCTGGTGATTTTCTGTAATAAAAGCACCGTTCATTTTATAATCTGAATGCATTTTCTTAACATCTCCTGCAGCATGAAGTTTATGAATTCATGAATGATTCATGAAGTTTATAAACAGTTCATGAACAGCTCATGATAAATTCATGAAATTGATGAGAAAAAGTTCATAAACAAAAGTTAATGAATGATTCACGAACACCCATTCATGCACCAGTGAAGAATGGTTCATGAACAAGACGGTTTAATAATTTATTCAAGAAAGATGCATGATTTGGTTCATGAACTAATGATGAACGATTCATGCACTTTAACACATTATGTGGTTCATTAATTGTTCATAAGACTTTCATGACTTTGTTAAAGAACTAATGAGGGTTTTTCATTAATCTGAAAAATGTAAATGATTCAACATAAAAAATGTAAAATATTCCTCATTTGGTGAAATAATTGATCTAGAACTTTTCATGAACTTGAACAAAGTATGTGTAAAAAAGGTATATTGAATATTTTTGCCTTTTTTAAGAACTAATGAAGAACTTTTCATGAATCTGAAGAATTCAAAAAGGGTTCATGAAATATTATTGACTTGGTTTATCGAAAAATAATTAAAGGGATCTTTTCACGCTTTGGTAAATTGACAAAATTGAAAAAAGTTGTTTCAGATTCGCAAATTTTCGTTTTAGTTATGATATTTGTGAGGAAACAGTAATACTGAACATTTACCATGGTCTAATATAGCCATTATATGCATCTTTTGACGATTTTAAAACCTAGAAATTATAAAGCGTTGCAACGCGAAACGATTGAATAATTTGGAGAGTTCTGTTTTTGTCGTTAAATTTTGTGAAACTACGAAGATTGCTTATATAAGGTATAAAATACTTCAAGTATATGTACTCGGCAGAATAGCTCAGTAGGCTAAAGCGTTTTTACTTCAGGACTCTGGCAGGACTCCAGGGGTCACTGGTTCAAAACCTGGTCCGGGCAATGTTCTTTTCCTTTTTTTAATTTTATTCTTGATTTTTTACTGGAGCTTTTACGATCCAATGTTTACATTTATCAATATAAAGCATTTAATGAATAAGTTAAAAAATGCCAAAATCTGTGAAAAGGCCCCTTTAAAAGTATACATGAGCCTGCATGAACTATTCAAAAGGGTCACCAGTGAAAATTAAAAGTTCCCGCTTCACAATCAAGGGTACCCACATTTGCCAGAAACGCCATACTGAATTTGCGACTTTTTACATGTGAGCATATTGAGGAGTTCAAATGTTCAAAAATAGATGAAAATGAGTAAAAGCTTATAATAAACTCATAAACATACATACATCTCATCTCATGCGTGACATGGAACCTACAAAGTGCAGTAAGGAATTGCTAACCTAGTTTGAAATTCCAAATGAAATGTGTTCTTCAATATATAAAAGACTTGAACATGTGACAGGATAAATAAAACTATTCAAAATTAAGAAAATGGCACATTAAATCATTCAATCATACCAGTTGAAAGGAAAATAGCTTCATTAATGAATAGTGATAACATTAAACTTATAATAATATACAAAATAAAAACTTGATTTTCATTGTCGATTTTTTAAGAACTCTGCCAGGTTTGGAATAAGTGTCTCCAAAACCCGCTTGGTATCGGTGACCCTGGACTGACAGTCTGAGTTCTTCATCATGAAAATGTTCTTGACATGATTTTTATCAAAAAGTTCTGTAGTGTAAGGTTTAAGTTCCTTTTCACGCGAATTACTTAATTATTATCTCCATCACCCTCTAAAATCTCAACAGGCGAGCCCTCTTCAATAAGCTCCTAAAGTCCCTTCGCACCACTGACACTCTAGTAAACTGAGTTATTGTGGACACAGTCATGTGCACATACAACCTGGACTGTATAGTTTCTTCGCCACCCCTGGCTCGTTCTACAGATACGATGAGACATGACATACTTCACTATCTTCCCTTCATACTTTTGCTTGGACATCAAGAACGTGTGTGCTGAAACAAATTATTTGACTTTATAATAAAACTAGAACTGTGGCTGAAGGAGAACTAAATATCACCGCTGACAACTAACTTAATTGGACACTAAAACAAGGACAACTGAAAAGGGGAAATAAATCCATATAAAATGCAGCTATTGTACATATGTAGTAATGTGTGTGCACTATTCATGCATGAAGTTTGAAGTTGATATCTCCTTTGGCGACCCTGATGCACTCTTTGGTTAAGGAGCATTCTTTCGAAAGACATGACTTTGTACATAATACAAATATGTTTGTTTGCCAATTTATACATCATTAAACTGGTGTGATTGTATTCCACAATGGTTTCTTTTTTAAAATGCTCATATAATGTGATATTATTTCTATCGGTCCTGACTAACTAGATCACCTTTCGTTTAGTGCATTTTGATATGTTTCTGTTTTTTGCATTTTCTTATCTTCAAATACATTTAATGGTATGCATTTACATCTTGCATTCTTTGTTCTTGAAGTATTCATTACATCACTTGGTTCGTAAATAGTTCTAGAACATTGAATAGAGCAAGAATAATTCATTAATTTATGAAGTTTCAATTCATGAATTATTCATGCACTATTCATGAAGGTTAAATGTTCGGTTCATAAAATGATCATGAAATGTTCATTCAGATGTGGGTTCATGAAGGTTCATCAATGATTCATCAACACCTTAATTCATGAAAGTGGCCATTTTACCTTCATGACATAAGTTCATGAATGTTGAAACTCTCACAGGGTATGCTTTCTTATGATACTTCTAATATACTTAGACATTCTCCATGACTTTTTAATTAACAGTCCTTGTATTTTTTATCATTATAACTCACATGTATGTTAAACCGTGTTCATGCATGCTTGGACACAGATTAGTTTTTGGGGGATTAAAAAAAATTCAAATAGAGCATGTGGTATTGTCGCAAAAACAATTAATATGATGCAATAATATTTATAAGTGTATATTTTACTTAATTTTTGTCAAAATTAATCAATAACTACAATAGGTGAAAGTGGTAATAATGCATTGTTAGAAAAACCCAGTTTATTCCAAGATGTATGTCTTATTCAAACTTCATATACATGTAATGATACTGTTCTGTAATGTTTTTCCATTTATTGCCAAGAAATTAAAAACCAGTCGAGACATGGTCTTTAAGAAAATTATTGCAGACCTCCTTGGATGCATCAGCACTTGTAAAATACTTACCTTATCTTAATGTGTTGATTACCATTAAAAATGTACCCGGTAATACACATTCGAAGTTAACTGAACAAAAAACTAAAGTAAATTAATCAATATATAAATAAGTAAATAATTTAACGAAGAAAAGAACAAACTAGTTAATTTATTAGTTAATAAGTGATTGAACTAGTTAATGAATAATTAAACATATTAAATGAATCAATAAATGAAAGAATTATTGAATTTATTATTACTTTAATAAGTTATTGAAATTGCGGACAAATATCAAGTTAAGACAACAGCCCTTTTCTTCCTTCAAACAACTACATATCTATTTCTTTCTACTCCCCAAATGCATATCAATTCCACCAGACACAAGAAAATATTTTGGTAACATCTGCTACCATCACACTGTCTTCAAATAGAGACGGACTTATACTGACAAGTTGTCAGAAACAGTTATCAAAGTCACATCGAATAACGTCTGAGACACAATGGAGAACTTAATTTACATCCCTTCTTAGCAAATGTCCTTGTTTGACAAACAGGACCATTATCATATCATAAGCAAAAAAAGATACTTGAACAAAATCAATAGCGCTTGGCAAACGGTTTTCTTTTCTTCTTTTTTAGCTAACCTGAGCACAACGTGCTCATGGTGAGCTTTTGTGATCCCTTTTTGTCTGTCGTGCGTTGTCCGTCGTGCGCCGTCAACATTTGCCTTGTTAACTCTCTAGAGGCCACATTTATTGTCCAATCTTCATGACATTTGGTAAGATGATTGGTCTTAATGATATCTTGGATGAGGTAGAACATGATGCCGGTTGGTTGAAAAACCTGGCTGTCAGGGGGCGTGGCATTTTTCCTTCTATGGCTATAGTAAAACCTTGTTTACACTCTAGAGGCCACATTTATTTTCCGATCTTCATGAAACTTTTCATAAGATTTGTCCCAATAATATCTTGTTATCTCAAGTGAGCGACTTTTGGCCTTTAAGGCCCTCTTGTTTAAATGTTGCGTTCCTAAATATTTTAAACTACTATTGAAAGTTGTAGCAATTAAACTGTGGACTGCCTATTGAATTGACCAGTCGCCAAATACGCGATCGCTCCGCCCACTAAGTTGTGTTTTCATAAAACGCTTATTCCATTACTCTGACAGTTTTTGTTTGTCGGACCATGAGGCCCCAATAAACGAAATCTGATTGATTATTACGTGCGTTTGATTGACAGCTTGCGAGTGGTCAATTGGAAGCTTATTACTATCACCAGTAAATCAAAGATCAGTAAATAACACATATGGGTAAAACACACTGGTAAATCACAGGCTGGTAATTAAAACATATATAATGGGTAAATCACATATGAGCAAATCACACACTGTTACATACTCATACTATTGCAGTGCTTTATTCTCACTCAGTTCTTAAGTTGTTTTTTTGCACAGGACCTTACCAAGGGGTATTGAATAATATGTACAATCAACTCATAATAATTAATTTTAAATTTATTTAGAAAGATATCTTAATAAGAACAAGAAAATTTGCCAATAAAGCAAATCAAAATTTTGTGAAAGACAAACAGACGGACTGAATGACGGACCATTTACATACAGAATGATGGACAAAGGGCTGGAATGACAGAAGAACAACACTTATTCTATATCCCTCCTCTTGCGGGTGATCATAATAAGCAATGTTAAACAAAGCATACTTATTGTTCAGAAATTAAATGTTGAATTTAGACAATTATGGGAGATCTATTATCATTAATTATATTTATTTTGTTTTTGTTTTCAACTATGAGCCCCAGCATGTAAAAAAATTATCCCAGTTGCATATCTTCATTTATTGTATACATTTTGTTGTTGTTTTCAAATTGTTAGCCAATACATGTTCAAAAATAAGCCTTGTTGAATATAATTTCAATGAGAGTTTTAGTTTACAACAGCAGAATACTGTTTTCAGTACTGTTCACTTAATTTTCGGTAATGAGCGAACACTCTATGCTTTGAAAATGACATTACAAAAGACGGGAAAACAGGCAGCTCTATTAGTAAGTGCTTGCCATCAATCATTTCAGGCCTATGTAACACAGAAATCTAACAAGTCTATCAGGGAAAGTCAAACATTT
Source organism: Dreissena polymorpha (assembly GCF_020536995.1). Classification (NCBI taxonomy): domain Eukaryota; kingdom Metazoa; phylum Mollusca; class Bivalvia; order Myida; family Dreissenidae; genus Dreissena; species Dreissena polymorpha. Next base: position 60,794,673 of record NC_068367.1, on the reverse strand, counting down.
GAAGGCAAGATATTACAATAACGTTGAACAGCTAAAAATATGTAAGCTGCCTTACTTTAAACAGCTCAAAATGTGTGAGCTACCTCAACTATACAGAGATAGACTGGGCTCAACAATTATTATTTATACTTATTTAAGCATAGGTAGAACTAATTGCCATGTTAATATTTGTATGTTAAGGATTCAGTGACCCATCGCACGTTTTGATCAGTGGTAGAAAAATAAATAAGAGCACATAGTAATCGACCTACCTAATCTAATGGATTTAAATTCAATCCTTGGTCAGAATTTAAAGATCAACATGACATATTCAATATGGTGTCCGCCTAAAAACTGGGAGGTCACAAGTTCAATTCATGAGAGGTCACGAGTTCAATTCAGATGGAAAGAGCTTCATTTAAATTTTCCCAGACACCAAGTACTAGTTCTACACAGGAAACAGACTGACGAGCATGTAAATAAGCCTTGGGCTTTAGATGCTAATATTTAGCTATATTAATAGGTTTAAAATAAAATATTGATTGGACAACCAGAAAGGTGGAATTATCTATGCTTGTCTACAGGTAAATTGGTAATAATCTTTTACACTGGTCTGCTGATTTTATAATGGGATGCAGGAACTGAATGTTTCATGGGCGTTCCTGTATATAACAAGACTAAAGCTAATTGAATTTTGAACATTAACATTCATGAAACAAGGAAAAACAAAAGAAACACTTTAATTAATGGTATTGCATGGAATTTCCTTGAGGCCATGTTATCTTGTTTTGTAATAAAAGACTGGTAAGCCAGTTTGATACCTCTTTGTATTAGATGCTTCGTGCAGGCTTAAGATGCATTTTGATTGTGAGGCAGGTAAGCTTCCGAAACATTTCTCTTGAATATTACTTAACTTTGAATTTGAATCCTTTTGTGAAGTTTAGCTGTTATGTGTTTTACATATCAATTTTAAGAATGGCGTTATATACTATATTATAATTTTCAATGCAATATAAGTAACATTCCAGGGTTATGGTATTTCACTTGCTTGAGCATTAAAAAATGATTATGTGATATAACATCTTTTCAACTAAACGGACACATACAAATGTGTAATTAATCTGTGTGATCCTTCTTGCTGAACAAATTGGGTAAAATTAAGGAAATTCCTAGGCCAGCTGTATCTCCTGAAACCTTGACCAGACTGTAACACGATCATTAAATATAGCCAATTAAAAAAAAATACTTTTCACTGCCGCATTAAGTTATATATCATGTAGTACCTTGCAATTAAAATGTTAATAAAGTTTAAAAAGGGTTAAAACTTTAGCAATTTTCAAAATTATGTTATTATGTATTGCAAATGCACAACTTTTTATTGCAATCAACAAAGTATTAAAGTTGAAATGTTGTATCTTCATACACGTATCTCTGTCTAGATTGGACAGACAGACGCACTGACAAGCACGCGAGCGGGTTGGCAGTCGGTAGGGCGGGGCGGTTGGTCAGGCGAACGGACAGGCGGACAGTTGGGCGGACAGGTTGGCAGATGGGCGGAGGGACAGACATACAGACATGGTCGCTTCAGTAAACCCCCTCTTCTTTGTAATGGGGGTCATCATAAAAGCCTGTCCATGGCCAAAAAAAGAAAATGTGCGCTTTGTACTTTTACTACCTGAAAAGAAAATCTATGCCAAAAAGTTGCCAAAATACCAGCACTCAATATCAATAGTATTGCCGAGAATTAAAACCCACACAAAAAGAATTCAAAAACTGTCTCTATAATAACAGGAAATTCCAACAGCAACGTGTCAAAACTGTCACAAAAATTAATATGACTGACAATTGCACAAGAGTATTTCTGCCAAGCTGTATAAAACATTACAGACCGCATTTATTGCTGTCATATCCAGAACAGGAGCATGTTATTGCCAGTAGATAAACTTTTGTTCGCTATGTCCTGATATCTGTTCCTGACATTTGCCCCAACCACCTTATTTGTTGTTGACAATTCCAGAACATACACATGTTATCTCTAGCAGAGAGTTTTTATTTCTCTATGTACTTGAATCTGTTCAGGACATTTTTACCAAATGGAAATGAAAGATGTCCAAATGAGTCGCCCTTTGGAAAAATGAGGTGTAATGCATGTGCTTGAAGTGTAAGCCTGTGCAGTCTGTTTTGTTTATTTAACCCTTTGCATGCTGGAAAATTTGTAGTCTGCTAAAATGTTGTCTGCTGAATTTCTAAAATAAGCATTTTCTGAGATTTTTTTCAAAGAATACTATCAGAATAGCAAACAGTTTGGATCCTGATGAGACGCCACATTCTGTGGCTACTCATCTGGATCCAAACTGTTTGCAAAGGCCTTTAAAATTCGGTTCCAGCGCTGAAAGGGTTAAAAGGAAGTCTCCTTTGAGCAAAAATCCAGTTAAAGCTGAAATTGTTGTCCGTGGCCTGTGCGGACTGCACATGCTAATATGGGATGACACTTTTCACACATGCATGAAAACCTGTTTTCCTTAAGCAAGGCTCCAATATTTGTTGTATCTTTGGAACTTTAGTCGATGTTTTTCTTTTCTTCAGTCAACATTTATGCTTCATTCTCAAGATTGCAAAGTTCATTTAAAACTTTGGATTCTGTTAAAACTCTATATTCAACAAAAAACGTTGTATTCCGTCTTTCTTTACAGTCAAATCTTGACATCCATATTCTTATCAAAATTGATAGTTTAGTTTGATGTCTCTTCCATTAATAATTAATTGTCATTAAAAACTAACTATAAAACTGTGATTTAGTATTTGATTAATAAAACAATTATTTTATATGTAACATAAACCATTATAGAAACTGAAAAAATCAAAGCACTGAAAGTACTGGTGGATTATTGACATGAAATCTCACAACGTGGCCCTGATTCAAAAGGAAACTAAGTTCATTTAGAAAAACATTCAAGTTTCTGAACCCTGTCTTCGCCACTGCGATGTTTAGTGTGTTACTAGTCTCGGACCAGCTGGTGAAGAACACGTATTTTACTTACGCGCGTTTGCGTGCTGCTGCATACACAGAAGAGGCTTTTGTGGCACGCTCATGTAAATCTTTATTTTGATTTGACCATGTGAGCTAGTTTTTGACCCCACAAGACCCAGATTCGAACTAGTTCAAAGTATCATATGAGGCAAATTGACCAAGTATCATGAAGATTGGATCAAACTTGTGGCATTTACAGTGGGTTATAATATTTTTTAAGATTTGACTCTTAGGCCTAGTTTTTTTTACCTCATATAACACAGATTTCATAGACAAACATTTTGACCAAGTTTCATAAAGATTGGATTAAAATTGTGCCTCTGTGGTTGTTAGGATTTTCTAAGATTTGACCCGGTGACCGTTAGATAGACTGAACGTTAAAAAATAATTGGGTTTGTCATTTTGTTACTACATATCCTCAAAAAGAAAAGCTTAGCAAGACATTGTGTACATGTTAACCCCGCACTATTTGACAACCTATTCACCGTTAAATAACGGAAATAGCCGATATGATCGGCTATTTCCGTGCATTTTCATATCGGCTATTTCCGTGCATTTTCAATGCGCATGTACTAACATTTTCGCAACAATAGGAAAGTATTAAAAAGAGATATACAAACAAAATATCGCCTGTGTGAATCGATTATAGTACATTCGGATACTTTTTCTCGGTAACGGCTTTTATCGTCAAATTGCGTTAACAGAGAGTTAGTTCTGCGGCGTAGACAGAAGTGCTCCGAAGTTTGCAGTAATATGCAAATTAGGCTGAAGATTGGCTACTGTGTATTATTGCCGCTTTGCGTCAATAATCCAAAAATCATTAAAACCACAACAAACCAAGAAATAATTCCACAGATTTAGACTTGCGTTGAACATAGTACATCAGGAGGTTTCAGTACAAAACTACTGCATCAAATGTAGAAAAGTGAAGCACGTACAACAACCTTACACTCAACATTTTTTCCTCTGGACACATGCCGATAAGGGATTATATCATAGCGCCAAATTGACACCTTCAATTAAATCTGCAGACGAAGTTGTTTTCTGGTGGGCTCAAAATATTAAGAATAAAATAGGGAGGCACTGAAATCTAAGATGTTCATACTGAATTCCTGATTTTAGTTTTGCTAACAACAAGAAATACTAGCACAAATTAATCCTAGCAAGGGATTATAGAAGAAGGGGAAATTCTTTCAATAGCCATGACTGCAAATGTGGGTAATTTGATTTTAAGCTGCCACAAGGGAAATTTCCAATATAGAGGAATTAAGTAGTTCCAACAAGGATAGCAAGATTTAACAAAATATTTAAGATGCAAACTTAGCTCCAACGAGAATTGCTGTTTAGCGCCAGTGTCTGGATGGTAATTCAGACAATCTCTGGGGAAAAAAGTTTCTTCTTTGATATTTGGTTTTTCTGTGTTTGTAATTCCAATGAATATACCAAAGTCTATCTGATATCAATTCAAATTCCATTTCAACTGCTTCAAGAAATTTCAACATTTCTGTTGTTGTTTTTTGTATCTTCTATTCTTACTATGATATTAATTGCTGATAAAATCAGAATAAAATTATATTCAAATCTAGCAAATAAATGCTGTTAAAATGCCAACTTGTGACTGAAATAAATTATTAATTAAAATATAAGAAACCTGGCAATGCCACAAAACCTGGTTTTTAGCTTTTTACGTAATTTTGTTTAATAAACTTTGCAATAAAAAGCTATATCTGCAAGTGTAAACTACCTACATACAAAACCTCACAGCAATACCTCTAGCATAACTTAAGTGATTTTATCTTAACCTAACTGGCCCACAAAATGCGAATCCTAATCTATAGGCCTGCAGGTAATCTACCATCACACAACATTTCTGAGCTTTACCTCCATTCAAAACACAAGTTATTTAGTGCATACCATATTTCTATTTTAGGAACAGTGACCTTGACCCAACTGACCCCAAATATAATCATGAGCTATGGTCTCCATGGAAGCTAATAATATGAAGAGTTGCCTAAAGATTGGTCAAATCAGACTAAAGTTGTTGCTACACACAGTAATAGATATGTAGCTGCAAACATATATACTGGTAATTAAATTCAGTGAATTACCTCCATCCAATCTAAGTTTATTGAATGGAAACTTTGATTTACAGTGACGTTAACCTGACTAAAAAAAACAACCATCTAAAGCTTGCTAAGTTGGAGGGGGGATGCTATTTAAGGTTATAAGTAAATTTGCCCCGAATATAATGTTGTCACAACATTACTGGTGGACAGTAATTCTTAAAAAGCTTTAGCATGCTTAATAGAAATTCAACTTGTTGCCTACTTTTTTGGCTCAAATTGTTAACTTTTGAACCTTGGCCAGCTGTCTCATTCAATACCTAACATATTTCAGTACAAGTAGGCTCAAACTATTCTGCAATTGAACCAGACAGGTAAACAAACAAATAGAATCACAAATAACATTATTCACAACTTCACTTGGAATGCTCAAACACAATTTCCACACAGGCAACTCAATTAAAATGCAGTCATTACATGTAACACAGTCGGTTCAACAAATGCTTTCTATTCATCAACTGGGTAATAATTCAATTAGGCCCAAAACCTTTGCCTGCATGTTAAACCATTTTGCAAGATTCTGATGGCACCTTTAATTTGTTTGTTAAAAATCAATTTACAACTTTAGTTAGTGTTTACTTTTTCTGCAAGGCAATTGTTTTTTCTATTACATAATTGTGTGCTCCATTTGGGATGATTCACATCATTCCCGTAAATAAAAATACATATTCCTGATTAAGATTATCAATGTGCAGCAGTGTTGGCATACAATGTGGTAATTTTTAGATGATCCTTCACATTTGTCTAAGCCTCTGATTTTTTTCCAATATTACAGTCTTCTATACAGACTCAGGAGGTTTGACAAACGACAAACATTTTCGCCCATTCTGTTAACACAAGAATGATCACTTTACTTGAGTTAACTATTATCCTGGTTAACTGCTAAATTATGATGTATAGGACTTTGACAATTGAATGTGCTCTTGTTTGACCTTTGACCTTCACTTTCAAAATGACAGTGACATTGTTTTATAAAGTGAAAAACAGTTGACAAATTTTCTCAAAATCATTCAATACATGATGACCTCTTACACGCATATGAACTTGAACTCTTAGGTAATCATCAGGTTGTAGCAAGAGAAAAATGGTCTCAAAAAGTTCAACATAAGCACAAGTTAGTCTGTGCTAAAGCAAGGCTTATTTTCATTACTACCCATATTAATCTATGACCTTGAGTTTTTACCTTGACCTTTGATGGACAAAAATAGCTCACATATTTGACCCTATGTCTTTCCTTAGAAATAAAAAGGAGCTGTGTACGAAACAAAATCACATTGTTATCAAAACCAACACAGAAATGTCAAATCTCTTTTTGTTCACAATGGTAAGGGAAATGTGAAAATCGCCTAAGAATAATTTTGGAATTCATGGCAGACCCAAAACAACATCAGTAAGAGCAAAAATTCCTTAGAATTGTGTACGAAACAAAATCACATTGTTATCAAAGCCAACACAGAAATGTCAAAATCTCTTTTTTATCCACAAGGGTAAGGGAAATATGAAAGAATAATTCTGGAATTCATGGCAGACCCAAAACTACCTCAGTAAGAGTAATCTTTCATTCAGAAAACACAAAAAACACAACCTTGAATGGAATGTCAAAATCCTTCCTCCCACTTCATTTTCCTGTCCAGCATAATTACATGTATCTTGCACGGTCAATCAATTGCCTATGGGGAATTCAATGTCTGCCCTGTGTCCAATGGATTCAGCCTCACTTCTTCCAGTATGGAAAGAAAACATTTGTACAGAAGAATATGGGCTCTGCAAATATAATATGTTATTTAAAGCATCAAATATTCAACAATTGTTCATGAAAAGATAAACAACAGGAAATCTAAAATAAATATCAACTTTAAAATTAAGTGGTAAATAAAAAAAAGAACAGTAATACAAAATACCTCAAATAAAATGACATGATATTTTTTACAAATATACGACAAATAATTTAAAGTGATATTGTCTAATGTTATAAAGATTTTAAAATAATAAAATAATTCATATCTTTATTATAAAGTTATAATTTATAATGGCTATGGCCGAAACATGTTTAGTATTTAAGACATTAGAATTAACAAAACTAATGTGTTTTTATGGTATAGTTTATTAATTTAACTAAACGATGAAAGCGATTATAGTTATGATAAAATAGTAGTTTCTGCAAATTTTTCATTTTCTATCTTTTTTTTTTACAATATATTTTATTCAATTACCAAGACAATTAAAGAGACGATTATTTTAAAATATAGCAGTTTCTATAAATGTTTCATGTTCTGTCAATGTATCTTCTCCATTGATTTGTAAACGCATTTAACTAATTGTATTTCCCCAAAAAAATTGATTACATGCAAAATAAAGGAGATCATATACGTTGAAAGTGCATATATTTGCATGGAAGTATTATATAGCAGTTTCTACAAATTTTTCATTTTCTGTCAATGTATCTTCTCCTTTGATTTGTTATAAAATGCATTTAATAGATGTTTTTCCCCAAAATATTCAAAAGACAAGAGGGCCAAGATGGCCCTAGTTCGCTCACCTGAGAGGAGTCGATTCATTTAATCTTAACCCAACGTCAAACTTGACCTAGATATTGTCCAGACAAACATCCTGGTCAAGTTTCATCATTATTGAACCAAAACTCTGGCGTATGGAGTGTTTTTGTAAGATTTTACCTGGTGACCTATATTTTGAGTTGACCCCCCTTACCAAACATCAAACTTTGCTTACAAAAATAAATATTTTGACCAAGATTCATAAAATCTGAAACAAAATTGTGACCTCTAGAGTGTTTACAAGGATTTTGTATAATATAAGGACAATTTGGACAATCAAAGGGCAATAATTATGGCATTAATTATGTGATTTTGCTCATTATCAACTTTGACTGAGATCTTTCAGCAACTTTCATAAAGAATGCTTGAGAAGTGTGAATGCTAGAGTGTTTACAAACCAAATGTGGACGAATGGACGGCGGACAAAGACCAATTCTGAAACCTCACCTGAGCAATCAGATGAGCTAAAAAGTGTGTTTCACTGATCTGAGCCATTTTCCAACTTGTCTGAGAAATCAATTAAACCAATGTATTGACTAAGTTTCACGATGATTAGGCAAAAAATGAGACTTCTATAGTACTGTTCGATCACAAGGTTTCTCTCTAGTCACATAAGGAAAATTGCCCCCGCCCCTGGCGGCCATGTTTTTTGACCAATCGGGACCATTTGCGTACTCATCTGAGATATATATAAAATCAATCATTTCACCAAGTTTCATGATGATTGGGCAAAAAATATGACTTCTAGAGTGTTCACAAGCTTTTTATGTCCCCCACTATAGTAGTGGGGGACATATTGTTTTTGCCCTGTCTGTTGGTCTGTTGGTCTGTACGTTGGTCTGTACGTTGGTCTGTCTGTTGGTCTGTTTGCGCCAACTTTAACATTTTGCAATAACTTTTGCTATATTGAAGATAGCAACTTCATATTTGGCGTGCATGTGTATCTCATGAAGCTGCACATTTTGAGTGGTGAAAGTTCAAGGTCAAGGTCATCCTTCAAGGTCAGAGGTCAAATATATGTGGCCAAAATCGCTCATTTTATGAATACTTTTGCAATAATGAAGATAGCAACTTGATATTTGGCATGCATGTGTATCTCATGGAGCTGCACATTTTGAGTGGTGAAAGTTCAAGGTCAAGGTCATCCTTCAAGGTCAGAGGTCAAATATATGTGGCCCAAATTGCTTATTTTATAAATACTTTTGCAATATTTAAGATAGCAACTTGATATTTGGCATGCATGTGCATCTCATGGAGCTGCACATTTTGAGTGGTGAAAGGTCAAGGTCAAGGTCATCTTTCAAGGTCAGAGGTCAAATATATGTGGCCCAAATCGCTTATTTTATGAATACTTTTGCAATATTGAAGATAGCATCTTGATATTTGGCATGCATGTGTATCTCATGGAGCTGCACATTTTGAGTGGTGAAAGGTCAAGGTCATCCTTCACAAGGTCAAGGTCATCCTTCAAGGTCAAACATCATATAGGGGGACATTGTGTTTCACAAACACATCTTGTTTTACTATATAAATATAAGAAAACTGCCCCCCCCCCAGCAGCCATGTTATTCAACTGACCAGAACCATTCTTTTACTCAACTCTCGTATCCGTGATATCAATAAAACCAACCTAGTGACCTAATTTTTGACCCACCATGACCCAGTTTCCATATCCATTGAGATATCATTGGGACAAATCTTCTGACCAAGTTTCATGAAGATCGGACAAAAAATGTGGCCTCTAGAGTGTTTACAAGGTATCTTTATAGACAAATAAGGAAAACTGCCCGCCCACTAGCGGCCATGTTTTTCAACAGACCAGAAGCACTTTTGAACTCAACCAACATATCATTAAGACAAACATTTTGACAAAGTAACATGAAGATTGGGCATGAAAATGACTTCTACAGTGTTTACAAGGTTTTTCCTTTTTTTTACCTGGTGACCTAGTTTTTGACCCGGCATGACCCAGTTTCAAACTCGACCGAGATATCATTGGGACAAAGCTTCTGACCAAGTTTCATGACAATCGGACAATAAATGTGGCTTCTATAGTGTTTACGAACAAATGTGGACGGACAGACGACTGACAAAGACCGGTCACCTCAGCTAAAAAGGAGATGATAAACTGTTAGAGATGATAAACTGATAAAGTGCATAATCCTTACATGGAATAATTAAATAGCAGTTTCTACAAATATTTCATTTTCTGTCAATGTATCTACTCCATCCATTGGTTAATGCATTCAACTGATTGCTTTTCCACAAAAATTTCAATTACATGCAAAGCGAACAAGATGAAAAATCGATAAAGTACAGATCCGTCTCTACATGGATTACAGAGAATACAAACCACAGCTTAACTTCAAAGCAAGTCTTGAGAACATCTCTCTCAGTCATGGCGCACAGCTAAACATCAGCCAATTAAGATTGATTGGATAAATTATCAAATTGGTGGAGAATCAAGTACTAAAACTATTGATGTAAAAAAACGTGGCCTTATCAAATAAAATAAAGCTAACCCTGGGGAAAATATCACAAAATGATAGATGGAAAATAGGAAGAAAACAAACAATTCCAACTGAATTCCATGCATATATTTTTGAATTATTAATTCATTTAAGAATTTAATTGATTTCAGGAGTGGCTATTTGAAAGATTTGTTTACATTTAATAGGTTTTATATTCAAATGCAATTAAATAAATTGCATATAAAGAGAAGATGCTGTTCAATGTTTGCACCTATGATGATCCCAAAGTTATATGGGAAGTTTCCATAAGGTGTAGTATAGTTATAGAGATATGTACTTATTGCATGCAAACTTCAACATTTCAACTGGCCTTAAGTTGAGCTGACTTTTTGTTAGCAGTAAAGGCCCGGGGCAAAATGATGCTTAACCCTTCTTCACTCAGAGGCAAAGTAAAAATGGCTTGATTGCATTAAAAGTACTTGCTACTTTTTTGAAACGCTCAAAAGCTTGTTTCCTGGGCCTAGAGCCAGCATTTGGTGTCTTTGGTGGAGAGCTAAAGAACGCTCAAAGACACTATATCCATTACACCACGGTGACCTATGGGACTGTCATTTGGAGAAGTTGCATGTTAAATGATAGAGAAATGGAGAAAATGCAAGTTTAACTTAGCCACATTTCAAAAGTACAAACAGGGAGCAAAACTCTGCTAAATTGCTGGTCAGAGTTATGAAACCTGTAGTAGAAACAGTGATATTGAGAAGTTGCACGTTTACCTAAACCACATAATTACCTTACCTTAACCAGAGCATTGCATAACCTTTACCAGAGCATTACCTTACCTTAACCAGAGCTCTCTTACCTTCAACAGAGTATTACCTTACCGTAATCAGAACATAACCTTACTTTAACAAGAGCATTACCTTACCTTAACTGGAGTATTACCTTACCTTAACAAGAGCATTACCTTACCTTAACCTGAGCATTACCTTACATTAAACAGAGCATAACCTAACCTTAACCAGAGCATTACCTTACCTAAACCATAGCATTACCTTAAACAGAGCAATTCCTTACCTTTACCAGAGCATCACCTTACCTTAACCAGAGCATTACCTCACCTTAAACAGAGCATTACCTTACCTTAACCAGAGCATTACCTTGCCCTAACCAGAGTTGTACCTTACCTTAACCAGAGTATTACCTTATCTTAATCAGAACATTACCTTACTTTAACCAGTGCATTACTTTACCTTACCTTTACCATAACATTACCTTACCTTAACCAGAGCATAACATTGACTTAACCAGAGCATTGCCTTACCTTAACCAGAGCAGTACCTAACCAGGGCATTACCTTAGCAAGAGCATTACCTTACCTTAACCCGAGCATTACCTTACCTTAACAAGAACATTACCGTACCTTAACCAGAGCATTACCTTACTTTAACCAGAGCATTACCTTACCTTAACCAGAGCATCACCCTACCTAAATCTGAGCATCACCTTAACCAGAGCATTACCTTACCTTAACCAGTGCATTACCAGGAATCCCATGTCAATACTGACTCTTAACATTTGGATCAGCAACATATCTTGGATTATTAGCTGAACAATTGAGCTTATGATAAATCATCAAACATTGCAAGGCATCAGAGGTTACGAGATAAGAGGCTAGAGCCAACATACATAGTCTTTTGGGAAATAAAATAACCAAATGCTTTTTTGGCTAAAACATCTCATTTTACATAGAAACAGGGCACACGGGACTGAGTGTTTGCTAACTAATGACAGAGGGTTGCTTTTAATTATGATGATTAACCATCACTTCATGAAAATAGTGGCTTGTAAACCACCTGAGATCCAATCTTTCAATAGCAAGGCTCCCTTCAATTTGATTGTCCGCCTTTGATGTGTTTTCTACCGGCAAGAATTTGCTTGGGGACATAAATAGTTTCTGATCCCACTGGCAAAAAAAGCTAGCATCGGCTACATTTATTTTTACTTTCCAAAAGCTTTTCACATTATGAGAGAGAATGTTTGTTTTTTACATTTCACAAGAAATTGTATGGTCCCTGAAGATTTTAATTTTAAGTTTCATCAGCAAACAAAAAACCGAGAGTGATGTGTTTACAGGCAGCAACTGTTCACTCCACTGTACCACCATATAAAAGGGAATGATGACACTCCACTGTACCACCATATAAAAGGGAACTTTCAAAGTTATGTGTTGTCAATTCTTAGTTATACAAATATTGTCTTTAATTTGTCATGTAAAAGCTATTCACGATTAAATGTGTAAAATGGGTTTTAAATATGCACATATTGCTTGTAAACTCTTAATGGTGTGGAGTGTGATGCCCTCAAATCTCAAACACCTATTTTTTGAAAGAATAATAAAATATATCGAACCAAAAAAAGTACCAACAGAAACATACTCTGATAGGTACTACTATGGTGGCACTACACCCTGTTCCTAATGAGCTTCAGTCTTGGCCTGGCTGGTTCTGGGTTTGGAGCTGGCTTGAACACACTGATAATGCAAACAACTGGACACAAACCAAACACCATTTTAGAGTTGTTATGACTGAGACTACAAATAAGTATAAGGAAACTATAAAGTACCTTTATTGAGCTGTCCATGAGCAGATTTGACAAAAATGCCTGACAGACATGCAATTATTTTAAACATACTTATTTAAGCTCAATTGCATGGAATGAATAAGGCTTTTTCAGGCACTCTTAAGCCAGTGTTTTTTTTAGTAGAACCAGTACTTGGCATATTTATGACAGATCTCAAGTACTATTTGATAGTAAGTATAAAACCCTTATCTCATTCCCTAGGGCGGACTACATGTCCACTATGCAACAGTGACCTTCTGTCAGACATTTAAATACAAGGCTGGCACTCTTCTTGGGACATAAAATTATTCATAAATGTAGAAGCATTTAAAAAAATTGTAATATGCCAATCTAAACTCTGAAACTGCAAATAATAAACAAAATTAATTACATGCAAAATACTTGCTTTATTTTATTTCCTTATTTTAACAAGTTTCAGTTTCAGCGGGTTTGCAGCTTTGAGTCCATGTATAAACTGGTGGTTGTAAAATTCACTTAATATATTTGATACAATAGCTTTACTCACGACTCTCACTATTTGATACCATTTACTGTAACAAAATAATTACACAGTTATTATATCACAGGTTTGTTAAGCATATAAACTGCAGCTGAGCATTTTAGGAAGATATTTTTGTTCAATGTCTTTTTGGGGCTTAGAATTTAGACATAGACTGTCTAGGTTCAAACAAATTTATAAATGATACGAATCAATGTGTACATAAAGGCTACTTTATATCAATTGGTATGATGCAAATGAGTTTTTGTGTTCCCTAGTGACAGATATAAATGACATTCTATTGAAACCAAGATATTTATGGTAGCTCTGTATGTTGTGTTCTGTACAAATTCCATAATTCTTTACACTTTTTTAGGAAATCTCAGGGATTTCTTTGAAGGCAGATGATAATGGCAATTACGAAATTAGAATGCTGTCATAAATCAACAAATTGTCAATAATAGAATCCCTAAAGAGTCTGTCAGAATGCCTGAAGAGAATGTTACAAATATTAAGATATTATAATGAAATATCTACTGAAAGAATTACACATATTTAATGGCAAAATACAAACAGTTTAAGAATACTAGCCTGCAACTTGTTACTTTTTATGCAACATTAAGCGCCACTTAATAATGTGGTGCTTGAAGCAGGCCTATGTCACAGATACATATTTACATGTCACAGGCGAAATGAAGGCCATATGACCATGGTAAACCATGGTTTACTATGGCTAAACCATGGGCGACCATGGTCATATGACCATGATTTACCATGGCAGACCACGTTTTGTTAAATGGCACCACAGTATTTGGCCATGTTCATTAAGACCATGGTTGACCATGGTAAAATACCATGGTCTGCCATGGTATAATACCATGGTTGACCATGGTCATGATGACCATGGTGCCATTTAACAAAATGTGGTTGACATGGTCATATGACCATGGTAGACCATGGTTATATGACCATGGTCTACCATGGTAGACCATTATAAGTCATATGGCCTTCCTTTTGTAAAACGGCACCACGGTCTTAAGTGGTCACGTTTCGACGTAAAAAAGCTAATGATAACTGCTGGAATTTCTGCAGGAATTTCCTGGAGAATTCCAGGAAAAAGGTCAGGCTTGATAGTTCTTTTGTTTACGAAAACTAAAATAAAAGGCAGTTTTACTTTAATAATTATTTTTTTGTCATTGAACACTTGTGTGGAAAGGCTCATTGTCCTTAAGGGATGTGTCCAGGGCCAGTGAATTACTGAAAGAGCTTAAAGATAAAATTCAACATTGTAATAAAATTAGAATTGCTGACACTTCATCGGCATGTTGGTGAACAGTTAATGAATTACATGTACATGAAATGATTGGTTATGCTTCTGATTCTGTTGATGACAAAAACACTCCTAAAGGAGAGGAAAGAGTGATACAATGTAGCAAAATTGGAAAACATAAGTGAACACAGTGCATATGAAGTTGAAATGGAACCAATGGCTGATCAGTTTAGCCGGTAATTTATTTAAGACTTACATTTCCAAATATAACATAAACCATGTGCATTCATTCAGCTTGCTTCTTTTTCAACTTCCTGTGCACACAATATTCTTCCTTTGTAAAAACAGCAATTCAACCCAGGTGAAGTTCCCCTGCAAAATGTTGTTCTGCAGTTCACGAATAATTCGTGAACAGTTCATGAACTGTTCGTGAACTGAGTTCATGAATTGTTCACGAATAGTTCGTGAACAGAAAATGAGCCACGTCTGTGAAAAGTTCTTGAAATTTTAGTTCATGAACTGTTCATGAACACTAATGGCATGAAGTGTTCATGAAATATTATTGAAACCTAATGGCATGAAGTGTTCATGAACTATTCTTGAACCCGTGTGGCATGAAGTGTTAATGAACTATTCTTGAACCATTATGGCATGAAGTGTTCATGAACTATTCATGAACATCAATGGCATTAAGTGTTCTTGAACAGTTCATGAACAACACAATTCTTGAAAAATTCTTCAGGGTTTTGCTGTTCACGAACAGTTCATGAACATTTTCCTTCTATTTTTCAATGGCTCATTTTCTGTTCACGAACTGTAAGTGAATAGTTCATGAACCATAGTTCTTGAAGAGTTCATGAACTGAGGTGGCATGAAATGTTCATGAACTATTCATGAACAAGAATTTGTCAATTTATGCAAAGGTTATCATAAGTGTTACTAAAGCTCAACAAACAGGTCAGGGTAAGAAGAAACAAGTCTTGTATTAGCACTTAACATATTGATAGCAACATATAACAATAATTTAAATATAACACTAATAACTGAGATACAAGTGGTTTGATAATACTCTTTAAATTTCATAATACAACTTTGCACTATATGTTCATGAATAATTCATGTATTGAAAAGATTATGAATAGTCTCATTTTCAGTTAAAGAATCATTTACTAATCAATGGTTTCCCTGAAATGGTTACACTTACAGTGCCAAAGAACTTGAAATGGAACCAATGGCTGATCAGTTCAGCCAGTAATTTATTAAAGACTTACATTTTCAAATATAACATAAACCATGTGCCTTCCGTTTCAACTTCCTGTGCACACAATATTCTTTCTTTGTAAAAACAGAAATGCAATGTACATTGAGTTCTTGATATCATCTTAAACTGTTCTTGAAATAAGATGTCCTTAAAACGTTCTTAAACTTGTCTTTTAAGTCTTCCAAAAACAATGACAGATCCTTTTAAGAACATATTGGATTCTTAAAAAGTCCATCATACGTTCAAAAACATTGTGTAGACCTGTTTAAGAACATCAGAAGGAAACATGTTGTTCAAAAAAAGTTCTTAAAGTGTTCAAGAATAGTTTAAGAATAATTCAAGAACAGGAAAGGTCCTTAAAAAGTTATTGAAGTGTTCCTGAAGGCAGTTCTTGAACAGTTCTTTTACAAATGTTCTTAAAATTCTCTAGAACAGGTCAAGAACTCTTACTTACAGTGGTGAAAGTACTATGCATATTCATACTAACTTCACAGGTTTCACAAATCTAGATTTGTATGCTAGACATTTCAATATTACTTTCAAAAATATGTATGAAACATCTAGCACAAAGGAATTCATGAATTATTCATGATGGATCCTTAAAGTCTGTCTCAGAAAAGTCATTAGAAATACTTGTGCATGAAATGTTCATCACTAAGTATTTATGGTTAGATGAAGAACTGTTCATGAACTTTGAAATGTTCAACAATAATTCATAAACAGTTCATGAACATGTCTTAAGAACAGTTCATGTCCAAAAGTTCATGAACCAAGCTAAGGAACTTTTTCAGAACCGTTCATGAACAGTTCTTGATTGGCTTGAAGTGTTCATGAAATCATGAACAACATTTCGCCGGGGTGGTCACCATGGTTTTTGATGGTTGACCATGGTATTTGAATGTCGTTTACATCAAATATGCAATAATATTTATTGTTCTTGGAAGAATTAAAAGCACAGTTGAAGAAAGTTTTAAAGGGATCTTTTCACGCTTTGGTAATTTGACAAAAGTGAAAAAAGTTGTTTCAGATTCGCAAATTTTCGTTTTAGTAATGATATTTGTGAGGAAACAGTAATACTGAACATTTACCATGGTCTAATATAGCCATTATATGCATCTTTTGACGATTTTAAAACCTAAAAATTATAAAGCGTTGCAACGCGAAACGATTGAATAATTTGGAGAGTTTTGTTTTTGTCGTTAAATTTTGTGAAACTACGAAGATTGCTTATATAAGGTATAAAATACATTACATATATGTAATCGGCGGAATAGCTCAGTATAGGCTAAAGCGTTTTTACTTCAGGACTCTGGCAGGACTCCAGGGGTCACTGGTTCGAAACCTGGTCCGGGCAATGTTCTTTTCCTTTTTTTAATTTTATTCTTGATTTTTTACTGGAGCTTTTACGATCCAATGTTTACATTTATCGATATAAAGCATTTAATGAATAAGTTAAAAAATGCCAAAATCTGTGAAAAGGCCCCTTTAAGGCCATCTTATTTCAAGAACAGTTTAAGATGATATCAAGAACACAAACATGTACAACAATTAACATTATTGCATATTTTATGTAAATGAACATTAAACATCATGGGAACACTATAATGAAAATAAAAGTAAATTTGCCAATCATGGTCCATGTTTTCATTTACCATGGCCAACTATGGTTTGTCTTTTGTCACCATTGCTGACCATGGTCCATGTTTTTGTGACCATGTCCAACCATGGTCTGTCTTTTGTCACCCTAGCCAACCATGGTTAACCATGGTCACCATTGCCGACCATGGTCCATGTTTTGTGTGACCATGGCCAACCATGTTCCTGATCAGGTTCCACCACGGTTTTTGATGGCTGACAATCAAATACCATGGTCAACCATAAAAAACCATGATGACCATGGTCTACCAGGGTCATCGTTTTGCCTGGGGATACTATGCCGAAGAATGGTGTTCACAGTGTTGTTACCAACATATATGATAAAATATGGGCTATACATGCCATGCAGGCATACAAAATATTCAAATGAATCAATCATTATTATATTTTTTAATGAGTGCTTACAAATCTGTTGGGTATTACAACAAAATTACAATGTTAACATGAAATACTATGTGCGTTCAATTGTAAAATAATAAAGTCACTTGACATTTTGTCTTAAACACTGAGTTTCAGTAACGCTTGGTATTTGTACATACAGAAATTTCACATGATGTTACTTTTTTTTATTTCTGTTCTTATTTTCCATGAGTGTTTTACTGGAGAAACTTTTTACTTCCACATGCACATTAAAATCAAAATATAACTCAATATTGTCAGTTGACATTAACATATCTTTTTGAAGCCATTCAAATAAAACGCTGCTTCAAGGTAGCGGTCTGTCACAACATGATGAAACTTACAGAAATAATATCAAGACATGACGCTCAAATGTCGGGAGGTTTCTCACCAATTTTTTTTACTTTTTTAACTTTTTAAAAAAGCTGTATGAGTGTTTAAAATGTTCCACAAAATATCACTTAGAAAAGAAATATAAAAAAATTGGATTGTGTTGAAGGAAACCAAAACCAAATATATTATCAGATGTAACTCAAAATACAAGTGTCTGTGAAATGTTTTTGTAAAAATGTTTTAAGAAGATAATTTGGCAAATTTATGAAACAGCCCATTAACATGTTTTTCACAAATCTTTGTATGGTAATTGTGAATGGTAATTTATTGCATGATGGAAACCAGTGAAGAAATTCTCAAAAATGTCTACTTATAAGGTTAGTCTCGATTTATAGAGACTTCATGAATATCATCACCTGTTATCATTTGTTTTGTGTTATTTGCAGGCAATTTGTATGGTAATTCACTTATACCATAAATATTATTTGAACCTATGGTATTCAAGTATGTGATGACGTGTTAATGTTATTCTATATATTATGCACACCTTTTGTTAATTGTACCAATTTGCTGTGTTTGTTCTTCAAAGAATAGTGAAAGATGAGCTCGATAAATAACATCCTAGACACTAGGTGACATTCCAACCTTTAATAAACTCACTTAACAAGAAATTTAAGAATAATTATCATAATTTTGATGATAATTATCGCACACATTATTGTCAATGAAAATTCTCCAGAAATTATTCAGTCAAGTAATTGTAAAATTACTGTGCGTGCCATCAAGTGGAAGGTCATGGCCAGGGCCTGTATTCCGCTACCAAGTTCACCACTTCATTGCAGGCATGTTTGAGTTCTCCGTGGCTTACTGGATATGGTGTCCATCTAGCAACCAGGAGGTCACAGGTTCGATCCCCACTGTGGGAGCGTTCTTTAAAACTCCCCTAGAGACACCAAGTACTGGTTCTAGTCCCAGGAAACAGACTTGAGAGCGTTTCAAATAAGCAATATGCTTTCTATGCAATTAAGATTAAATAAATAGGTTTAAACTTAAATCAACAAATTATAGAATTACGTCTTAAAACTACTTAGAAATGAAGTCTACCATGGTATTTGTTCTCAAATAATTACAACATGCTTCATTTTCAACAGTTTGACAAAAGAATTGTTTTAACCCCTATAAATTGAAACTTTAATGTACTTTTTCTTGGTTCTATGTCTATTCATTATTGTTTAGTCTACGAATGATTGATGAATATGGAGGGCGGTATGGTCTGGTGTTTCATGATGCCAAATGCTGAAACATTGTGTGTTTGCAATTTAGAAACAAATATTTTTATTATCATCACTTCAGACTCTATTATGTTGACTTTACTGAAACCATTTCCCATTATTGTTTCTTTGTTTGCAACAAAATTTAAGTGCAACAAAGTCAAGCATTTCGCAGAGAAACAAACTGTCAAAAAGCAAAACCCCTATTCCATTATTGTTTCTTTTTTCCCAACAAAATTTAAGTGCAACAAAGCCAAGCATTTTGCAGTGAAGATAACTGTCAAACAGCAGTACACTAATAATATCTCCCCAGAAGATCTTGCTTGTCATCTTTTATTGGACTCAGCAATACATCAAAAGTATAATTTTCACTTAACAATTATATATATATATACACTTATGATTAGAAGTTAGACAATTTTACATGACATGCATAAACTTTATTAGCATAATTTGAACTGGAGATGTGCCCATAAGACACTAATACCCCCACCCATGCCACCTTATTTTTATTAACATTGGCTACACATTATTTCGACAAGGATACACAATATACCAACTGAGAACAAGACCAGAGAAATATGATAGGCTGTTTATTAATGTGCACGGCATTGGTTACTTTGCATGATGTCAAGGGCAGTAAAAAGGCTTTCTTCTGGTGCACAAACTATGAAGTGCATTATTTTTTGCCTACATAATTATGAGGTTAACAAGTTAATTATCTTGAAAGTATGTTTGGAAGATGCCGAGTTGAAATCTATATTGACGTTTCAAGAAATGGTGACCTACCCCATTTGCAATCACAAGAAAGATGTTGATATAAGGTAAATTATCTTTTTACATCAGTGCAGTGAAACGTCCCTATTTATAAGACCACCTGTGGGACTTTTAAAAAGTGGTCTTAATATCGTGGTGGTCTTAATGCTCAGTTCTCATGAATTTTGCTGGAGAAAAATTACAAATCGGATATGCTGATAAAAAAGTCACCGATCCACTGCCAGCTTACGCAACCATAAATTCATAGAAAATTAAGAAACAAAAGGAGAAACACTCATGAACATTTTTTTAATGTTGTCAATGCTAATCAGCTGCATACAAAAATCTGATAAAGCAGATAAATGTCCAATTATCAAATTACAGAACAGAGCCAAACAATTAAATACTGTTTAGGAGGGACAGAAACATTTAACAAGTAACTGTGACACCTGCGTCATTTAAATGCGGAGTAAATTGACCAACTGCCATTGAGATTTCCAATTTCTTGCATGGCTTAATTAAATCAATCTTTTCTTTTTTTTAAAACACAACTCTTTCCATTTTTATTTTTTTATTTTATATTACAAAACGGCATACAAGTCGTTTTTATATACATCACAAACAAAACCATCTTACTCAATTATCGCAACTGTTAAATTATTTACCATGTTTAATATTTAAAGTTCAGTGTACCAAGCAATAATCAATTTACCCATCAAAGACTTGATCATATTAGCTTACAATCATTCAAGAATCAATGGTTAAAAAGAAAAACAAGGTCTGAAAATCTAACACATCATATTTGATGCCAATACTGTTGTCGTTAATTGGGCGACTTGGCTTTGTACAGAAACCCCGATCGAACCATGGCCCAACCCCCAATCAAGTAAAGTTTGAAAGTAATTTAATTACTGGTTGTTTGGCAGGTGTCAATTATAGAGCTATTTCATTTATTGCCACTGATTAAAGTATGTGTAAGATCCTTTAGTGGGTTTGTCAGATCAGTAAGTGTAAAGACCAATGAAATATAGAAGGAAATATTCAGAACTGAAAAAAGGGAGCCATCATCATCCATTTGTATAAAGCGAGTTGATCGTAATGATGGGGTGGTCTTTCAGAGAGTTTTAACTTAATATAAGCATTTGTGTCAGAATAAAATCTCTTTATTGACATTTCATAACAATAAATAAATAGATTAACAAATTATTCAGTGGAAACCCCCACTTTGCTATTAAAGTAAATGTTAGGTCCATGATAGGGAACCATTACATATTTTACATTAAGTACATAAGTATACATGTAAATAAAACGTTCCTGCTGAAGAAAATAGCACTTTAGAGGTTTTTGTTTTCCTTAAAACATTTTCATTTCCAAGAAGTTTAAATGAATCATGGTCACATATTCATTTAATTCAAAGCATCTGGGAAGGAATACACAGACATTTAATCCAAACATTAAGAGACATTAAGTGTTACAGGATAGGAGGCTAGGAACCACTTGGTCTTTTGGGACACCCTAGTAAACATCTTTATACGCTAAAACATCTCCCGTTACAATACAAACAAGATCATAATTAAACAGAGTGTTTGCATCCTAATGACACAGGCAATCTTTTTTATAGTTGTTGGCTCTTACCATCACTCCATGAACTTAGTGGTCTGTAGCCCAAAGTTAGTGGTTTGTAACCCACCTGAGACCCAGACAATCAGTTACAGACACCATCCAATCTAATTTATCGCTTTTGTTTGTTTTGTTATTGTCCCCAAAGAGTTATTTTTGGACATTCCCTGTTATAAAATGCAATCAGCAGTGGCTAAGTTTTTTTCTATTATAACCCTTGAGCGTCATGAGGAAGAAAGCTATCAGATCACTCTAGAGACTCAATAATATTAAAATTATATTTATTTTTTATTAGCTTCTTAAAACCCAAATGTGATATATTTTGCATAGGCAGCAATACTTTGTACCACATGTACATGCACTAATAATATGAGAAATCTGGTACTAAAGGACTGAAACAGCTGGGTCCATTCTATAACTCTCAACATAGTTTTATATACAATTAGTACATAAATATTTGTACATAATGGGTATAAAACAATTGCCCATTATATTCACAATTAAAGAAAATGTGTAAGTTTGCCATAAGTGTAGAATGGAGGTTCTTTGATGGAATTTTTTAGGGAAGATTTACGTATACATAGACATTCATGTCAGAACAAATGTACTTATAATTCCCATAGTTTTGTGCACAAAGACTGACTTTCTATCAAATACAATGATGCTAATGCGTTTTCGTGCTGTGACAGATATAGATGGCATTCCATTCAAGCCAAAAACGATATTGTATCACTTTCTATCCTGCCGAGTCCAAATTCAATAACTTTCTGTAGCTTTTTTACGGAATCGTCAAGATATCTTTGACAGCTGAGACGATAATGACAATTATGAAACTAGAATGCCAAACGCTATGAAAATTGTTTCATCATAAATCAGATGATTGTCAATAGCAACGTAATAAGTCGGTGATAAATTTCTGCAGATAAATTTTCCAGCTTTATGTTTTAAACATGAATATGTGCTGTTATTAACTTATTACCATATCCATGCAGATTCCAGCCCCCCTGCCATCGCCTTCCCCTGTATTATGTTTCGTCTCTCATTTATTAACCAAAAGAAACCGTAGTGTTTAATCTTGTAAATTGTTTCTCATGTTCTTATAAGGCATCTTTTCTTTTATGAAAATTCATTCTCTGCATGATGTCAACAATATTGCTTGTATAACTTGTTAACTAATGACACTAATATCTGCTTGTTGTACTCAACACTTTCTTTTGGTACAAAAATGCACAGCTTTTCTAAAGGGACACTTTTTAAAAGAAATGTCATTAAGAGCTAGAAGACCCACTATAAAAAGCATATTGACAAGTATGGACAAAACTTTAAAGGGACCTCGGCATGTATGGAAGTTTGTCATTAAATGCTTTAAATTAATAAATGTTAACATTGCATCTAAAAAGCTCCAATAAAAAACAAGAACAAAATTAAAGAAAAAAAAAGTAAAACTCAACTGGGTTCAAACCACTGACCCCCGTAGTAAAAGTCTAATGCTAATAGACCACTCAGCCATCCTTGCTCATACAATGAGTGATGTATTCTTTACTTAATATAAGCAATTCTCGTAGCTGTGTCACAAAATTTAACCACAACAGAACTCTTTAAATTATAAAATCGTTTCGCATTGCAATACTTTATAATTTTAAGGTTTTTAAATCGTCAAAAGATGCATATAATGGATATTTTAGAGAATTGTTAATGTTCAGTTTTTAACTGTTTCCTCACAAATATCATAACTACAACAAGAATTTGTGAATCTGAAACAATTTTAAAAAATTGTGTCCATTAACCAAAATGTGAAAAGGTCCCTTTAAGAGATTTGCCTCTTCAGGGGATTGAAACCAGGGCTCCAATCAACAGGGCTCCTTTAAGAGAAAATTTCAGGAAATTCATTGAATGCCTTATGTCTCTGAATATGTTTTGGTATGTTTACATTTAAATGTCATGGCGGGAAATAATTGCTGAAATATTTAGATTTCTATAAGAACTAACTCAGCAGCTTATACTATAAGATTGTTGCGCTGACTACTACGCTTATTTGAATGATATGTCAGCAATAGTGCATTACAGAAAATGTCTCCTTTACCCTTTACCTCTCAGATACGCTCTTTGACGCGCTTGTAGTTCCTTAGAAAAATCAAACTATTAAATACTTTTCTTAATATATTCAAGTTTTAACGGCTTCTTTTCCAGCCTTGAGATACAAATGAGCAGCAAACAGCATAAAACCTGAGCAGCCTCACAATGATTAACACGCAGACGGTTCTCAGTTTTAAGCTTGTTGCATAAAGCCATTTCCACTTTGCGTCTGAGCGTGAAAGGGTTAACTTACTCCACAAAGTAATTGGTTAATAGAGTCTGTTTCCTGAGAAGATCCAGTACTTGGTGTCTTCAAAAAAATCCTTAGAAACCTCCCCAACTGAGGGTCCAACCTGGAACCTCTGTTCCAAGACGAACATCATTTCCATTTTACACCAATCCAAACCACCAGCTGTAATGAATAAAAGAAAACTTAAAATTCTCAAATGATAACTCGGGTTGTATGGGAAATGTGTCTTTGTTCATTACCTAATTCATATGAGCTGTGCTCTGTGAAAAGGGGGTTTAATGCATATGCGCAAAATGTCATCCCAGATAAGCCTGTGCAGTATGCACAGGCTAATAAGGAATAACACTTTCTGCTTTTAGGGTTTTTTAATTTACAGATAGTCTCTTCCTAGCAAACTTACAGTTAAGGTGAAAATTGTCATCCCTGATAAGCCTGTGTATACTGCACAGGCTTATCTGGGACGACATTTTGCGCATATGCATTAAACCCCATTTTCACAGAACACAGTTCATATTTTATATATTAATTATGGAGGACAAACATTCATTGTATTTGATAACAGTCTTTAAATATAAAATACTTTATACAGTGACATTTATTTTCTAGACTTATCTGAATATACAGCAAATTATACATCAAATAATATCCGTTCAAAACCTCCGTAAATTATTGTTGGGTCATGCTTATTATAGGGTATGCTGAGGGGTTAGCAATTCAGTAGAATGTATTTGCTATTAGCATGATGCTGGACAATTTTGCAGAACCGTCGTGCTTATTTACATCAGAAACATGTTATTACTTCAGTTTCATACATAGGCTAGAAAAAGACAGTGTTGATTTTTGCCACATTATTCAGGACTTTTTCTTCAATTACTTTACACCCTATACTCCAATATTACTTCCGTTTCATACATAGGCTAGACAAAGACAGTGTTGATTTTTTGCCACACAATTCAGGGCTTTTTCTTCAATAACTTGACACATAATAGTCAATTATTACTTCCTTTTTATGACATCAAATGTATGCGAGGTGAAGCCATGTATTTTAATAAGTAAAGACAGATCTGAAACAATGACACTTATTATTTCCAAATACTCAGGTTATCAAGATGCATTGACATCTGAAATACTTCATGAAGCCCTTTTGAAAGGTTAATTTTAAACTTTCTGGGAAATGATAAAGTTTAAATTGGACAATCTGTCATATGGTTATAGAAGACATTTCAGCTCCAAGTGTGACCTTTACCTAAGACCAAGGGATGCAGGTATTGCATGGGACACTATCTTGCAGGAAATACCAATGTGGAATCATAATGCTTTGTCAGAGGGCATTGCTAGATCTCTTAGTTTTATATTATATAATTATGCTCTGGACAAAATTTAATCATCAACATTTACAAAGGGTAATAACTCTAAAAATATGGAAGCAAGAGTGATAACTCTTGTGTACTCAGAATTTCCTGCAAATGAAACCTATATACATGTAATCATGTCTAAAAACTTTTAGTTTCCTAGGCGTGCCCCAGTAAAAAAAATATATGATGGTCTGATGAACCAACATACACCTGGACTATATACCAGTGGATGAAAAGACATTATAGTATTACCTAACATTCACCAAATTCAAAATTGCAGATTAAAGATGTGCTGAATTAACAAAGATGATTGACCATTTTACAATCATTAAAAATCACAAATCAATTTAAAAATACATTTTTAATGCAATTAATTTAGTGGGGGACTTTTTGTGTAAAGAACCTTGTTAAATCTTGATTAGACAAATGATTTTTGATTACACATCATTACTTTAATACGGCCGTATAAATAGGGATTGTACATGATTGATCAAACAGCCAGTTGATTGTTCGCATTATTGTTTTAATAGTGATACTGTAATGCTTTAACTTTCGTTTGACAAACAAAGATTTATTGCAATGTAAATGGCTGAATTTTATTGATAAACTGAAAGAATATTGAGATTGCATCTTTTTGCATTAAAGACATTTAACTGTTAACCTTCTGCATAATTTATGATGATTCTCTTCCCGCTTTTAACCTGAATTCTGAAATGGTTCTCATGAGAAGCCTTCGGTTGAGAGGGGTTCCACTGAACTTATTATACCCGAACTGGTAGGAGTACTCCAGTAGCATCGGTATTTCGGCAAAAGTCAGAATTTTATAACAGATATATTAACTTGAATTATCAGGCTCTCTATAGTACCGGTACTGTACTTTACCATGTTTTACGCTCAGTTTAATACCATAACCTTCCTATTTCACCGGTTGGTGTGTTATACATTGGAACAAAGCTATTCTGACTGCTTAAAAGTAAACAATTGATTTCTCTATTGTTAATATCCATTATTGACAGCATTTTTGTTTTTCAAATATACTACACCCTTTTATCTGGTGTGTAGTGTACATGCTTGCACATAATACATGGTAAATAACATCAGTGTTCCAAAGGCACCCATGTGAGCAGGTGGTAGAATGTAACACCTAAAAAGTAATGAATTATACTCCAGGAAACAGTTTTCTTGCTGGTAACAATTTGACATATGGGTTCAATATTTTTTAATTGTAAAATTGGAATCCATGACATTCTGATCACACAACTTATAGCTTTGTTAATGTCAAGGGAGAAAGAAGAGAAATAATATTTATCAGATGAATGAGAATTTAAAAATGTGTTATTCAAGAGTGTCAAAGGCTTTGAAATAAGTCATAGGTGCCAATGAATGCCATTCATCTATTATACATGCCAGATAAATGGTTAAAACAATATATCATGTTTTATAATCATTTGGAAAAATGGCTGCAAACATATAAGTTGTTGTAATGTGCTTGAATGATAGAACATAATGCCAGGTTAATAATTATTTGAGAAACTTATTCAAAGAAACAAACGTTGATGTGATTTTCATGTCACCTTATACTCCATCACTTTAGATTTCTTCCATCTCTAAAATTCGTAGGACAAACAAATTTCATATTTTAGTATCCTATTTCATATTAAAAGCATAAAACATTGTACAACATTGTAGTTAAGTGGACTTGGAAAGTCATAAAAGTCAAAACGGAAACATTGTTTTCCACATAAAAAGCCTCGATATAATGTAGTAATTATCTTCAAAAAGGATTTATATTGTTTCTATTTACATGACAAATCCTGAAGAAATTGCGGCTCTAATTTTTGAAAGATTTATGAAATTTTCTGTGCAGTAGTTTGTGACAATTGAATAGATTGAATTCTACTTGTTAACTCAATGGCAGCTTAGCTCTACTGAAAA
This sequence comes from Dreissena polymorpha, assembly GCF_020536995.1. Taxonomy (NCBI): domain Eukaryota; kingdom Metazoa; phylum Mollusca; class Bivalvia; order Myida; family Dreissenidae; genus Dreissena; species Dreissena polymorpha. Next base: position 60,767,214 of record NC_068367.1, on the reverse strand, counting down.
TATTGTAAATCCATTTTGGCTTTTCAAATGCATAAAAAAGTATCTTGCCAACATATGTAAAGGTTTTTCTTGAAAGAATCAGTATTGAATGTTAGACCAAACTGGTACTGATTGCCATTAAGCGCTCAACTGAGTTCAGGAAACACCAAGCATCATATGACATCTTCATCATCAGTAGGTTACCCTCCAGTATTTTTGACCCCACATGATCCAGATTTAAAAAGATTGGCCAAGATATTGTAAAGATAAACACTCGGACCAAGGTCCATCAAGGTTGATGTATAAAATTAATGATGGTAACAAGGCAGTGCATTGAATGTCTCTATGGTGGTAACAAGGCAATTCTATGACTGTACATGGGGATCTAGTTTTTGGACACACCTGACACTGAATGAACTCAGCCTAGATATTGTCATGTTAAACATTTGTACTATGTATCATCAAGATTGAGTCATAAAAACATCTTCTAGAGTGATAACAAGTTTTTTTCTACAATTTGACCTAGTGACATAATTTTTGGATGAGAAATTGAACCAGCCTTGAGATTTACTTGTTTTCTTTATGATTATTTATATAGTTAAAACTTCAAAAACAATCCTCTAAACAAGAGATGTGTTTGTCAGAAACACAATGTCCCCTACTTCGCCGCTTTGAAGCATGAATCAATATATTTGACCTTTTACTTTGAAGGATGACCTTGACCTTTCACCACTCAAAATGTGCAGCTCCATGAGATACACATGCATGCCAAATATCAAGTTGCTATATTCAATATTGCAAAAGTAATTGCAAAACTTTAACCAAGGTTAACGTTTCCCACAGACAGACATACACACCGATAGACAGACAGACAGGCCAAAAACAATATACCCCCGATTATTCGATCCGTGGGCATAAAAATTGGAAGGCCAAGAGGTATGGTATTTGGCATATGACATTGGTGGTCCTCTGCCAAGTTTGTTAAAATCACACTCCTGTTGCCAAAAGTGTCCCGTCATTGGGAGTATCTGGTCTTCGTTATATAGCCAAAACCTTCAACTCTTCTCCTCTAAAACATAAAGGCTTTGAGAGTTTGCATTTGTGATGCAACATCATACCATAGTCCTTTACCAAATGTGTTCAATTAATGCTCTTGTGATTTAAATTACCAAGGAATACTTGTATCTAGTATATGTATATAACCCTTTCCCACTCAGAGGCAAAATGAAAATGGCCATGTGCAAACAGCATACAACCAGAACAGCCTGAGAGTAACTCGCAGTCTGTTCATGTTTGATGCTGTTTGATGCTCATCAGTATCTTAGGGTTGGACATGAAGCCTTAAAAACTTGAATCTAGTAAGAAAGGTCTTTGATTAAATTTAACTTTCTGAGGAACTACAAATGCCTCAAAATACTTCTCTAAGTGGTAAAGGTTTAAAGGAAACAAAACAAGGGCTGTTTGTAAAACATGCATGCCCCCCATATGGGCTCTCCGTTGAAGTGACAGCCATTGTGTGAATATGTTTTTTGTCACTGTAACCTTGACCTTTGACCTAGTGACCTGAAAATCAATAGGGGTAATCTGCGAGTCATGATCAATGTACCTATGAAGTTTCATGATCCTAGGCCTAAGCGTTCTTGAGTTATCATTCAGAAACCATTTTACTATTTCGGGTCACTGTGACCTTGACCTTTGACCTAGTGACCTGAAAATCAATAGGGGTCATCTGCAAGTCATGATCAATCTACCTATCAAGTTTCATGATCCTAGCCATAAGCCTTCTTGAGTTATCATCCGGAAACCATTTTACTATTTCGGGTCACCATGACCTTGACCTTTGACCTAGTGACCTCAAAATCAATAGGGGTCATCTGCGAGTCATGATCAATGTTCCTATGAAGTTTCATGTTCCTAGGCCCAAGCGTTCTTGAGTATCATCCGGAAACCACCTGGTGGACAGACCGACAGACAAACCGACTGACAGACATGTGCAAAGCAATATACCCCCTCTTCTTCGAAGGGGGGCATACAAAATCTCCAATGAAAATGCAATACCATTTGTTGTGTATTTGGAAGAAAACAAAATACTGTGATCCTCTTCAATGGTTTGTTCAAGTCGTGTATTTGGGTTAAAGAAGCCCCATCCTTGGTAAAACGTGTTTACCTTTCATGAATATACTAAAAACTGTTAAAATCTTTATTTAACATGCAAGGAAAAGACGTTTGTTGTTTGTTACATCATATGATGGGGATCGACCAAGTTTCTTCAAATTACGGAGGTTTAGTATTTGATATGTTTAATCATATGGTGGTCCCGTACCAAGATTGTTGGAATGATGTTATTGGGGTAAAATATGGCCAAGGGGTTACTTGTTTCCCGTAAAGTTATATGAATATAGTGAGTGACAAGGCCAAGATGTTTCATGTTTGTTTTTCGACATATGATGGTCCTCTACCAAATGTTTAAAATAATGTCTCTGCTTTCTAGAATTAACCGCCGTGGTTTTTGTATTTAGACATTAAATAAGACCTTTTCGTAGCAAGGCAGTTTCCTTATAATGCTATAGTGTAACCTTGAGAATACTATTTTCCCAATCATCTTAAAACTTGCTCAAAACATTTATTCTTAATCTTTGTTTCCTTATTTCTAAAGTGGTTACAGAAACATCACACAAACTGCTCAGAACAGTTCAGTTCCTTCTGGTCTTAGGTAAGCGACCTAGGGCCTATGGCCTCCTTGTTTTGTTTTGTTTTGCCTAGGCTTTAAGTCTTAGACGTTTTATTAACATATGAAGACTTATTGGGGTGAAAAATATGGAACAACAAAAAACTTTGTTCCCATTCCCCCCCCCCCCCCCCCCCCCCCTCCGCCTTGTCTGGAAATTTATGTCATATTTGATAGATTTATTGCGACGGAAAGTCTGTGATTCAGTAGCAGCTAAGCAGAAGTTTTCAAATCATTATGACATGAAAAAGTGCTTAAAAAGGTATACTAGTAAATCTATACAGACACCATATAATATTCAAGAGGAAATTTACAATAACAGTATAAACTCAAGCCCTTCGTTGATTAGAATAAGGTTATTTTATTTAGCAAGTAAAACATTAGAACATTATTAAGTTAAATGTTATATTGACTACCAGAGGCATCTAGCAAGTCCATTTCCTTGATTCAAAATGTAGGTTGAAAATATCTAAATAATCATATAATATATTGTGAAGTTATTTCAAATAACTGACTTTTGTAAGTGCTCATTGAAAATTGCCGATACTATAGCTAATTAAATCAAATAACAATGTCCAACAAACCACTAAAACAGGTCTGTTCAAAGGACATGCATATAAATATTTCAATATTTGACTTAAATGTTTTTATTTCATTTCAATTTTTATTTTGTACATCTGTTCTGTATGTATAGATATATGGTTATAAATATCTTATAATGCAAAATAAGTAACGAAATCTGGCGTAACAGCCTGTAATTGATTTGCGTGTGATGCAGCTAAGAAATGTGCAGAAAAAGACATTCGCTATCGTTAATCTCATTGATGTAACTCTTTATCATCCATCAACACCAACCGTTATCAATGCTGTATATCTTTTTAAATATATTCTTGTTAGTTCTGCTAGGAATGGTATTGCATTTATTGTAAAGCAAAGCTTGCCAAATATTTGTCATCATTTCTCCTCACTGACTGTGCATTTAGTATGCATCTCGCTAGATATCCTGAATATATCAATTGACATGCACTGAAAGAATCTGCACATTCCAGAAAATATATATATATATGTGCCTTCAGTGAATTTCTTGAAATGTTCAGCACAGCAGTAAGTAACGGGAAATGGCCAAACTGGCTTTACACACAGGTGACCTCTGTTCTCAGGTGACCAAAGTGGCCCTTGCAGACAGGTGACCTCTGTTCACAGGTGACCAAAGTGGCCCTTGTAGACAGGTGAACTCTGTTCTCATGTGAAAAAAGTGGCCTTTTAAGACAGGTAACCTCTGTTCTCATGTGATCAAAGTGGCCCTTGTAGACAGGTGACCTCAGTGTTTTCAGGTGACCACTTTAAAGATGGTTGGTCAGGTAGTAGTTTTGCTAGTTGTTACCCAAACCAGTCTTTTGCACACAGAGTAAAGTGAACAAAGCACATTGCCCATAAAAAGATCGACAATTTATCACTAAATCATTTTATTGCCTGCTAATAACAACAACAAGTGTTGTTGTTGATACCATATACCTCTTTAACACTCCCTTTTTTGTTTTCTCACAGTGGGCAGAATGTATCAAAGGCAGTTAATGCAATTACATTCAATTGGTGCAAAACAAATGCACAAAAGACTTTTTGACGTCAGAGGTAAACGACAACAACAAAATGAATGTTTACTATTTGAACCTCAAAATGACCGCATCTTGTCCGCTGTACATAAGTGAAAAAAAGCCTTCAGAGTAAAATATACTAGCCTTGAGCTTATATAGTTATTTTAGAGTCTGATTCCAAGAACCAAAACTTAGACAAACATTTAAGTTCGATTTAGTTTAAACCTTTTGATTTAAGCTTGAATTCATCGAAAGCACCTGCAGTACCAGTACTATATGTGTTTGGGGTAAATCTTAAGGACACTCCCACAATGGGGATTAAACCGGGGACATTCCGTTCCCTAGGCTGACACTGTGACCTGTTTAACAAAGGAATCGCCAGATCACTTATACATGTATATTCTAGCACGAAGCAAACCTTGCATTATTATGCATTCAACTTAAGCACTCAAACAAAATACCATTATCTCAAAATTACACTTCAATGGACCTTACTTGTAAAATTACTTTAATCCAAAATATACTGAAAGACGGATAAAAGACTGTCTAACAAATAGGCAATTACTTTAATAATATAAAAAGACAATTACCCTCCCTTATTAAAGGAGATACTTCCCCCACTATTATGTAGATAGGTCACAGGTCTTTCTCTGCTCAAAATGTTGACAAGATTGCATTTCTTGACACCACATCTGTCAAGACAATTTTTTAAAGCTCTGTGTTGGCAAATAAATGAAAGAGCTCTTTGAGCTTAATAGGATCTTTTACATTTGACAGAGTAAAGTTTTTCTTGTATGCTGTTGTTAAATGTGCATCATTTATGCTCTAGCCAACCAAAATAAAATAAATGGAAATAATCAAATAAAATAGAATAAATTGTATTAAATTTTATCCAATGGAATGTAACACGTGAACCTTAAACATTTCAATAGGAATATTAGCCAAATTGTTACAAAAAGTATGAATCCCTTAATATGCCATGTTGTATTGCATAGAAAGTTGTCAATTAAAATAATCACATAGAAATTCTTAGTTGAAAATGGAGCCAACAATTTGTAATTTTCTCTGTCTGATGATAACTAGAAATGTGTTAGAACATTTTTGGACAGACAAAAGCACAATTTATTCAAAAGCGGATCAAAAAGAAATGGTCTAAACTTGTTGCTGTCAGAAATTCCTTCCAAAACAATCATATACTAGTTCCACTGTAAAGTTTGAGCATTATCTGTCAAGCAGTTAGCGGTGTTAAACCATTTATGCCCAGTGGACTCTCCCATCCTTCTAAATTGGATCAATTTATTTCCAAAAGTAGGGGTGTCTGGTATATTTATTTCTATATTTAGAATATTTCTTACAGAAATTTCTTTAAGCAAACAGCGCAGACCCAGATGAGACGCCGCATTATGCGGCGTCTCATCTGGGTCTACGCTGTTTGCAATGTCCTTTTTTCAGGACGTTAGGCATGAATGGGTTAAACTTGGGAAATTTTGGAACTATATATTTCGGTAGTATACTAAAATTGAAAAACAGACTACAGTATAAAAGGGCCATAATTCTGCCAAAATGTGTCACAGCCAACCTTTCTTTTTAAAGGTATGTAAACATTACAGTCATTTGATTATGAAAGTTTGAGCTGGTGTGTTAGTTACATAGAAATAAGAAACACGCCAGTTTTAACAATATATTATATCGTGGAACAACAGACAAAGGGCCATAATTCTGACAAAAATACAGCCAAAATCCCTTTCTTTACAATCTTATACACAGAAAGGTTATTTGCTTAATCCCTCCCACTGCAAGGGGGCATAATTAGAATTGCACACAAATAAACTTCATATCATAAGGAAGTTGGAAAATTGTATGTTTACAAGTGTAAGTTTGCTTTGTTCAACAAGTTTGTGTCTTCGACCGACTGACCGACCTACAGACATACTTAGAGAGGGAGAGACATACATTATGATTTTTGTATACTCGCTGCTACTGTATAGTAAGAGGTGATTATAAATACCCATAATTGCACATTTTAACCATATACATTACTGGTAGGTTGCCGTCTGTCGACGCTGTCATAAGAGCACAATAATCATTATACACCACCATACAATTGGGCTACTGTATATTTATTGGTCTTGCATAAAATGGCATTACACACTGCATCGAAGGCGCCAATTATCGTGGGCAATACGGCATTCTTTGAGCCAACATATTAACTACAGAAGTCTTTGTATGGTATGTGGCATTTAATCATACTAAATAACTGCAGGGTAATGCTCCCACGGGCCTGCATTCGCGTCACTCAGACTAACGGATTCCAATTGCACCATTTTGTTGAAACAATTCATGGAGATAATTGTCAATAATGCTGTGAGAGGCAATTGTTCACAGTTTTTGAGCTTGTTAACTTGTCATCAATTCAGTGGATTACCTTGTCAGAATTCCTAGAGATGAAATTCTCGGTAGACATTCTGTCCATTGCAATTGTGTCCTGTGCATGCAATCAATTATTCTCCTTCCAAATGTTCAGAGTAATCAAAATTGTATCCAAATTTTTCTTTATCTTTGAGATAACCGCTCGGGAGTCAGCCATGTTAACAGTGTGACAGAATGTATTTTAATGCTTACAGAACTAAGAAGACACAATATTGTAATAAAATTGAAATAAGGAATACAGTTCAAAAATCTCTTTAATCTATTTACATTTTCGTCATTTGAATAGCAAGTAAAATCATTTCACAATCCAATACATTTATGCTTGTACATACAAACTATGAATACTGCAAAATCATCATAGTCATTGACATTAGTTGATATGTGAAGGTCAAAAATATTTTAAAACCAAGCATTGCCTATAATTAAAAACTAGAACTTTTCAAAGAAGTGACAAAATCTCCTGATGCCACAATTTTCCTAAAATGTATTTGAATGTTAAATGTTGAAAAGTGTAGAAGTCCTCCAAACTAGGACAAGTTTTTATCTTATATACTGACAGACAGACCAACATAAGTCTAAAGGACAAACTAAATAAGAAATAAGTATTCTCAGCCATAAAAGTCACCCAGCAATTTGAATACACTATCTTTGCTTCCTAAAGTGTGTCTACATAATTGACTGTTTGATTCCTAAAGCGTGTCTACATAGTTCACTGTTTGATTCCTAAAGCATGTCTACATAGTTTACTATTTGATCTCTAAAGTGTGTCTACATAGTCAACTGTTTAATTCCTAAAGCATTTCTACATACATGTAGTTAACTGTTTGATTCCTAAAGCATGTCTACATTGTTAACTGTTTGATTCCTAAAGTGTGGCTACATTATAGTTAACTGTTTGATTCCTAAAGCATGTCTACATAGTTAACTGTTTGATTCTTAAAGCTTTTCAAAATAGTTAACTGTTTGATTCCTTAAGTGAGGCTACATAGTTAACTGTTTGATTCCTAAAGCCTGTCTACATAGTTAACTGTTTGATTCTTAAAGCATGTCTACATAGTTAACTGTTTGGTTCCTAAAGCATGCCTACATAATTAACTGTTTGATTCCTAAAGCATGTCTACATAGTTAACTGTTTAATTCCTAAAGCATGTCTACATAGTTAACTGTTTGATGCCTAAAGTGTGGCTACATAGTCAACTGTTTGATTCCTAAAGTGTGACTAGATAGTTAAATGTTTGATTCCTAAAGTGTGACTACATAGTTAACTGTTTGATTTCTAAAGTGTGACTATAAATAGTTAAATTGTTATTCATACAGTGTGACTACATAGCTCACTCTTTGCTTCCTAAAGTGTGTCTACATAATTAACTGTTGGCTTCCTAAAGCATGTCTACATACTTAACTGTTTGATTCCTTATGTTTGACTACATAGTAAATTGTTTGATTCCTAAAGTGTGACTACATAGTAAGCTGTTTGATTCCTACTGTGAGACTAGATAGTAAATTGTTCAACTGTGACTAGTTAGATTACTGTTTGATTCCTCAAATTTGATTTGAAACCTGACATTACCAGTGACATGTTTTCTACACAAAAAGAAGGCAAATAAGTGTGTGTTATTCTGCAACAAACCATGGGCAGGGCCAACTTTTGTGAAAATGGCTGTGATAATGTCATGAAAGTGTAAAATGCACATCCTGTCTTTTAAACACATGCACAAGCAAACTTTTCACAAACAATTCCTGCAATATGCAGCGCAGTTAAAGATCTTTGTAGTACAATTTTACAAAAATATTTGCCTTTTGTTAATTTGTCATTTAATGTTGCACATAAGGTAAACTTTTTTTCCACTGAATTTTAAAATAAACATGACATCTCATTAACGATTTACTCAATGTTTCAGAAATAAGCAGACATCATTTCAATTTGTTTTGATAAGTTGACATCATGAAAACTTAAATGTCTATGTATTTTTTGCTGAAAAAAAGGCCTAGTATAGATTAAATTAGTTCGAATATTATATGGACCAAATTATATACCCCAAAAAATTGCACATACAAGCTTTGACCCAAAATATCTTTCTTTTTTTAATATATATCTTCCAACATTTTTTATGCCCCCCTTCGAAGAAGAGGGGGTATATTGTTTTGCTCATGCCGGTCAGTCGGTCGGTCAGTCGGTCGGTCGGTCAGTCGGTCGGTCCATCCACCAGATGGTTTCCGGATGATAACTCAAGAACGCTTAGGAATAGGATCATGAAACTTCATAGATACATTAATCATGACAGGCAGATGACCCCTATTGATTTTCAAGTCAGTAGATCAAAGGTCAAGGTCACAGTGACTTGAAATAGTAAAATGGTTACCGGATGAAAACTCAAGAATGCTTAAGCCTTGGATCATGAAACTTCATAGGTACATTGATCATGACTGGCAGATGACCCCTATTGATTTTCAGGTCACTAGGTCAAAGGTCAAGTTCAAAGTGACTCAAAACAGTAAAATGGTTTCCGGATAATAACTCAAGAATGCTTACGCCTAGGATCATGAAACTTCATAGGTACATTGATCGTGACTGGCAGATGACCACTATTGATTTTCAGGTCACTAGGTAAAAGGTCAAGGTCACAGTGACTCGAAACAGTAATACGGTTTTCGGATGATTACTCAAGAATGCAACGCCTAGGATCATGAAACTTCATAGGAACATTGATCGTGAGTGGCAGATGACCCCTATTGATTTTCAGGTCACTAGGTCAAAGGTCAAGGTCACAGTGACTCAAAACAGTAAAATGGTTTCCAGATGATAACTCAAGAATGCTTATGCCTAGGATCATGAAACTTCATAGGAACATTGATCATGACTGGCAGATGACCCCTATTGATTTTCAGGTCACTAGGTCAAAGGTCAAGGTCACAGTGACTCGAAACAGGGCATGTTGTTATAGAGTCTATTAGTTGAAAACAGAAAATAATTTTTGCAATTTTTAACATAGAATGACAACAATCCCTTTTGCACAACTCAATATGAATTATGGCTATATTCTTAAATGTTGTACATTGAAAAATGTAGGATAATGTCTCCTGACAAGTTTTGGTATAAAGATAGACATATGCCCATGGCAATTCCAGTATTCATAATTCCCCTCCCTCTTTACTGTGTATCATGGGGGGAAAACAATCAATATAAAAACTTCATCATAGAAAGTTGAATCCATTTTCAGGTCTAAACGTTTCCCCACTGTACCACACAGACTCATGTGATGAAAGCGGAAGAAAAGCCGTCACTTGCGAGGAGGGTTACGTGATCAAAGTAGTCGATGTACGCTGCATGCCCGCTAACTACACCTGTATAGAGTTTGACGTCATTTCCAGACTTTGCAACGGAATCACATCCTGTGCGCAGGTTGATGTTCGACGTCATCTGTTTTCGTATTGCCAAAATTACCCCAAACAGCGAGTCTATACATCCTTCAAATGCGTTCCATGTAAGTTTGCAAGCATTCCTCTTTACTTTGAACCCTGTCCTTACATATGCGTAGAGTAGTATTTAATATGTTTTGTGTAATTATTCATCTTCTACGTCCCACGTAACTAAGCAGTCATTTCTGTTTTCCCTGAACTCTGTCCTTACCAATTTATACAGTTACTGTAGTAACTTATCGTTTCGTAAGTTATTTGCAATAATGATACACACTGAAGCAGTAGTGAAAATGGAATCAATCTTTTGCATTAAAAAGCAGTGATACTTGACTTGACTGTGTGGTTTTTAAGGTGTTTTGTAGGGAAACATTGTTATATAACTGCTTTTATGGATTAAGTATCACATTTTGGAGTGTAATGTGCCCTCAATCTTTTTATCACTCTTTTATTGGATGTTTATTAATCATTTTCATTGACTTAAATGATAGTTCATTGCACACTTTCTGATTTCACACTAAAAACACTATTTGATAATGTGCTTACTTTCTGAAAACCATTATTCTGTTTATCACAATCATGATATTTAGATAAATATTTTCATACAAACTTGAACATATATGTTCAGAGCAACACAAAAATAAGCTTATTTCTTTATTTGGAAATATTCTGAGAAAGATATATTCCGACATATCTGTCTCATGAAAATAGAGAATATCATTTTGAAATATTCACCAAATAATTCTTTCTGTCAGATAAGAAAGATATCACCAAAACAGACATGGCATCATCTGTGCATTGTTTCCAAAAATAATTCCCATATTGCATCAAATAGCCTAGAGAACAACAAAGGAGGGACGGACAGTGGCGAAATTTCTTTGTAAGAGATAGCGTATTAGTATAGTATCAGGCGAATAACACTACCTGTCACTTTCTATCAAGCCAAACTATTGACAATCCCCGGCAGTTATTTGATATACCATACAAAATTCATTCGATGAAAATAATTATACCACGCCACACTCCCCAGGGCATTATGGTGGCGAAATTCAGTCTAAACAATCAAATAAGCAAAGATGGCATCTTGATTAAAGGTGGTAGAATATGTCTCGATAAGTCTCATGGTAGCTGGAAGAGTGTCAACGTCTATCGAAAAGATGCCTTCACTGAATTGACAATTTTCTTTTATTTTGTTATCACTAATATCTAGAGTTTAAAACAACAGTATAATATTACCAGAGAGGCAACATGTAATGGTTAAGGCTTCCTCCTAGCTTACCTGAAAGCAATAGGCATTCCCTATGCCGTAACCCTTCACCGCGCCCTTAGAAAATCAAAGTAAAAACCATTCTTACTGGATTAACGTTTTAAAGGCTTTATTTCCAACCTTTAGGTACTGATGAGCAATAAACAGCATACAACCTGAACAGTCTGAAAGTTGCTCACAGGCTGTTCTGGTTTTATGCAGGTCGCATAAAGCCATGTTCACTTTGCTTATGAGCGGGAAAGGATTAAGTTTCAAAATTAAATAGAAAAAGTATATATCCTACAATTTGTGGTACCCTAGTATGATCAGTATTGTTTATACAAGACCACCAATGTAAGGGCTCTACTAAAGGGGGGAAACATATTTCCTATGACTGGCATAATCTAAAGTATATATTTCTAAACACACTGCCAATTAGGTGTAAATATTTCCCCAAGGAAAGATTAACTCTATAAGAATTACTTCTTTGATTTTTTTTATACCTAATGTATTGTGTTATTTTATATAAAATGTACTTGCCAAAAGAAATGAATATGTTGAAAATAAGAAGTTGCAGAAGTGCTTCCAGCTGATCCATAACTGCATAAAGTCATTAAGAGCATTTGGGACACTAGGATATTAGGAGTTCACAGTAGACACCAAGAAGATCTTTAGAGGTCACCTTCGGGTAGTGAAAATGGTGTCTGCCTAATGGCAGGGAGGTTAAGGGTTGTCACCGTGGGGTAGTGGAAATGGTGTCTGACTAGTGACAAGAAGATCAAGGGTTGTCACCATGGGTTAGTTGAAATGGTGTCTGCCTAGTGACAGAAAGGTAGTGGAAATAGTCTCTGCCTTATGACAGGGAGGTTAAGGGTTGACACCGTGGGGTAGTGGAAATTGTGTCTGCCTAGTGACAGGGACGTCAAGGGTTGTCACTGTGGGTTAGTTGAAATGGTGTCTCATAATGACAGGGAGGTCAAGGGTTGTCACTGTGTTGTAGTGGAAATTGTATCTGCCAAATGACAGGGAGATCAAGGGTTGTAACAGTGGGTTAGTGGAAATGGTGTCTGCCTAATGACAGGAAGGTCAACGGTTGTCACCGTGGGGTAGTGGAAATGGTGTCTGCCTAATGACAGGCAGGTCAAAGGTTGTCACCGTGGGGTAGTGGAAATGGTGTCTGCCTAATGACAGGAGGTCAATGTGTGTCACTGTGGGGTAGTAGAAAATGTGTATGCCTTATAACAGGGAGGTCAAGGGTCGTCACCGTGGGGTAGTGGAAATGGAGTCTGCCTTATGACAGGGAGGTCAAGGGTTGTCACCGTGGGGAAGTAGAAATGGTGTCTGCCTACTGACAGGGAGGTCAAGGGTCATCACCATGGGGTAGTAGAAAAAGTGTCTGCCTTATGACAGGGAGGTCAAGGGTTGTCACTGTGGGGTAGTGGAAATAGTGTCTGCCTTATGACAAGCGAGGTCTAGGGTTGTCACTGTGGGGTAGTAAAAATGGTGTCTGCCTTATGACAGGGAGGTCAAGGGTTGTCACAGTCGGGTAGTGGAAATGGTGTCTGCCTTATGACAGGGAGGTCAAGGGTTGATACTGTGTTGTAGTGGAAATTGTATCTGCCAAATGACAGGGAGATCAAGGGTTGTCACCGTGGGTTAGTGAAAATGGTGTCTGCCTTATGACAGGGAGGTCTAGGGTTGTCATAGTGGGGTATTGGGAATGGTGTCTGCCTAGTGACAGGGAGGTCAAGGGTTGCCACCATGGGGTAGTAAAAATGGTGTCTGCCTTATGGCAGCAAGGTCAAGGGTTGTCACCATGGGGTAGTAGAAATGGTGTCTGCCTAATAACAGGGAGGTAAAGGGTTGTCATAGTGGGGAAGTGGAAATGGAGTCTTCCTTATGACAGGGAGGTCTAGGGTTGTTATAGTGGGGTATTAGAACTGGTGTCTGCCTAAAAACAGGGAGGTCAAGGGTTGTCATAGTGGGGCAGTGAAAATGGTGTCTGCCTAATGACAGGGGATCAAGGGTCATCACTGTGGGGTAGTGGAAATGGTGTCTGCCTAGTGACAGGGAGGTCAAGGGTTGTCACTGTTGGATAGTGGAAATGGTGTCTGCCTTATGACACGGAGGTCAAGGGTTGTCACCGAGGGGAAATTAAAATGGTTGTAGTGGAATTGGTGTCTCCCAAATGAAAGGGAGGTCAAGGGTCATCACCGTAAGGTAGTAGAAATGGTGTCTGCCTTATGACAGTCTAGGGTTGTCATAGTGGGGTATTGGAAATGGTGTCTGCCTAATGACGGGAGGTCAAGAGTTGTCATAGTGGGGTAGTGGAAATGGTGTCTGCCTTATGACAGGGAGGTCAAGGGTTGTCATAGTGAGGTAGTGGATATGGTGTCTGCCTTATGACAGGGTCAAGGGTTGTCATAGTGGGGTAGTGGAAATGGTGTCTGCCTTATGACAGGGAGGTCAAGGGATGTCATAGTGGGGTAGTGGAAATGGTGTCTGCCTTATGACAGGGAGGTCATAGTTGTCATAGTGGGGTAATGGAAATGGTGTCTGCCTTA